>NC_045435.1:104411990-104450607 GCF_002776525.5 Piliocolobus tephrosceles | reverse complement strand
AGGAAGGAAGGAAGGAAGGAAGGAAGGAAGGAAGGAAGGAAGGAAGGTGAGCAGTTCAAAAAACATATATGGCTGCCTGGGTCCTGCCCTGGATTATGTAAGTAAAAATCTCTTAAAGCCTAAAATTCACTAATTTTAAAAGTTCTCTTGGTGGTTTTATTGTGCAGCAAGGGTTGAAGTGGGCCTTAGTTGTAGCTTTATTAAGATGACTAGGGCCGGGCATGGTGGCTTATGCCTGTGGTCCTAGCACTTTGAGAGGCTGAGGTGAGCGGATGACCTGAGGTCACAAGTTTGAGACCAGCCTGACCAACATGGTGTAACCCCATCTCTACTAAAAATACAAAATTAGCCGGGCGTGGTGGCGCACACCTATAATCTCAGCTACTCGGGAGGCTGAGGTGGGAGAATCACTTGAACCTGGGAGGCAGAGGTTGCAGTCAGCTGAGATTGCACCATTGTACTCTAGCCTGGGCAACAAAAGCGAAACTCTGTCAAAAGAAAGAAAGAGGAAGAAAAGAAAGGAAAAGAGAGAGAGAGAGAGACAGAGAACACACTAGCTAGATATTCAAAGTATGAATACTTTAGATTTTGAAGGTTACTTTTTTGGGCCATTTATTGAAAAAATTAACAGAGCATTTACAATGTGCATCACACTACCTGGTACTTAGACAGATACTTATAAAGAAAGAAAGATGAAGGGAAAGATAATTCTTACCGAGAGTTCTTATTAAGCACAATAGTTTTATTAAATAAAACTACTGCTTGCTACTATGTATATACTTTATTAAATATTATCTCAATTACTCCAACAGTTACAATTACTTTGGGAGCCATTGAGTTAACATTTAATAAAGTATATAAACATCAGTAAATAGCTTTCTTTACTGACCAGGAAAAGGAAGGTCAAAGAAGTTATATATACTTTTACTGGGGCCCACCATCTATTGAGGGACAAAGCAGAGGTCACTTTCAGTTCTCAAGTGTGTAACTAATAGCATTCTGAGGCTCCTGGCGTGGAGGGGAGGTACAGATCTACCTGCGGAGTCAAAGCCCCTATGAACTGTGGATGAAAGCAGAAGCTTTGGAGCAAAACAGCCCTGGATTAAAACCCCAGGTCTGCCACTTATTCATCTGCCATATGACAGGAGCCAGGCTAAATAATCCAGGTTTCCTCATCTGTTTGATGGGATAATAATTCCTACCTATTTAATTGTTGTAAGGATTTAAATGAGATAATATCTTTTTTTTTTTTTTTTTGAAAGGGAGGCTCGCTCTGTGGCCCAGGCGGGAGTGCAGTGGCCAGATCTCAGCTCACTGCAAGCTCCGCCTCCCGGGTTTGCGCCATTCTCCTGCCTCAGCCTCCCGAGTAGCTAGGACTACAGGCGCCCGCTACCTCGCCCAGCTAGTTTTTTGTATTTTTTTTAGTAGAGACGGGGTTTCACCGTGTTAGCCAGGCTGGTCTCCATCTCCTGACCTCGTGATCCGCCCGTCTCGGCCTCCCAAAGTGCTGGGATTACAGGCTTGAGCCACCGCGCCCGGCGGAGATAATATCTATAAAGCACTTAGCATAGTGCACGCTCCATATAAGCACTCAATAAATGGCATCTCTTATTTTTAAATTTAATTTTTGATAATGTTGCTCCTAGTTCCTAGGGAAGGATGAACTCTGACCCCCTAGCCATCCCTTTTCATAGTGAGCAGTAAGTGTCGCCAGAACTGGACCCCTAACCATCCCACTTATTTTCTTCAGGACAGCCTAATACTATTGTTCTCTCCTATTGTTCTATCCAAATGCTAATTTCTAAGAGACTTTAAAACATTTAAATAGCAGAATTTACTGGCACAAGTTGATCATAAATTCAACAGACATAGGAACTAAAGACATGCATCTATTTTAGGGATAAACAAGCTAATTCTAGCCTAATTTTGTTCATTCTTATAAGCACACTTTTTTTTTGTAATGTGAACAGATGAATTTTACTGCAGGACTAATTTTATTTTCTTATTAAAGTTTTTTTTTTTTTTTCTGAGATGTGCTAAAGGACACATTCCGAGAAGCAAGAGTGTAATTATAGATTTAGCATCTCCTGTATGGCCTGACAGAAGTCTACCATCACTTAAGAAGCCATTACAGCATATACTTAATGTCAGCTTGATAGAAAAAAACACTTTCATAGGTTCTCTTTGATTGACACATTTGAAATGACATCAGTTTCCAGCTTTAAAACCTACTGTTATTAGGTCTCTGTTGCTATTTATGTTAGAAATATGTGCACGTGTGTCAAAACAATATATCAACTTTGCTGATTGGCTGCATCTAGATTCTGTTGCCAGGGGTAACAGAACAATTGCTTTTAATCTTTCCAAAATTGCTTCTTGTGTGTGTGTGTTTCTTTTTAATACTTGGGGTTTTCAGGGATTTTTTTTCACCCCAGAGCAAAAATAAAGAAATTTTGTCTAGGGAGAAAACGAATACATATTGTCTGTGTATACTAAAAGGAAAATTAGATACAAAAGTATAGTTGTTATATGTGCAAATTTCTATAGCCATCTATTGTAGATACTGTGATAGTCCTATATCCTTAAGGCTAGATTGACCAGGAAAAGGCAATCTTTCCTTTCAAATGATCCAGCACCCAACCATTTGCCCCTCAGGTTCAAGGTCTTTTCTCTTATGGTGGAAGGCCAACTTCATATACTTTGTTGAAGAGTAAGAATGTATATGAAATAAAATAATGTGTCTTCAAAGCTTTGCTCCATCGTTCCTGCCTAACTGACTGGGCAGAGAGTCATGAGCAACTTCTTACTGATTATGAATCCCAACTCCAGCCTCTAAACTTTTGAAAGATTGAGAAAATTGATCTACCTGCTCTTGTGCATGTACATGGTATGCCTATAAATTAAACAGACAGATTTTTCTGTATAAGGTTTTGTTGTTTTAACAGCTCAGACTTCATTAGGGTATCTGTTAGAATGGTCCTGAATATCAACTTACACTAATTTACGATCATGAGGACTGTGATGGGACCCAGCAATTTGGTTTTAACCATTGATTCTGAGGCAGATAGTCCAAGGTTTACACATGAAGAAATATTGCTTTGCTTTGCACTTTCCACATAGCACATACTTTCCTAAAACAATTGAGCAAAGACTCCAATGACTATGCTCAGTCCTGTACTTAGATGAAATGACAAGTGCCTCCACAGTAAGGTTTTCTCAAAAGCACCATCCCCTAGCCCTTACACCTAACCTCGCTCCTGAAAAACGAATCAACCCAAACTAAATACCCCAAAATGTATTCTGCTGGATGGCCTCTCCCATCCATTTTTGCACTATTTGAGATTTTAAGAAAATGCGAGTAGGCTTGGGAGGTGTAACACCTCAAGTTACGACCTATCACCCTCTCTTGAATGTATAAGAGGCTTTGGCATAATGAAGAAAGATGACAAAAAGCATAAGAAAACTGGATACCTGATGTTTTTGGTTAAATTGTGCCCTTCCAAAAATATGTTGAAGTCTTAACTCTCAGTACCTAAAAGTGGCATCTTATTTCCTTACTTTGGAAATAGGGTGATTGCAGATGTAATTGGTTAAGATGGGGGTCATTAAAATGAGCCCTAATCCAACATAACTGGTGCCTTTTTTAAAATAAGAAATTTGGACAGTGCATATCTATAGAGGGGGGAAACAGTATGAAGACACAGGGAGAATATCATCTACAAACCAAGGAGAGAGACTTGGAACACATCCTTTCCTCACAGCCCTCAGAAGGGACTCACACTGCTGATACCTTTATTTTGGACTTTTACCCTCCCAAATTGTGAGAATAAATTTCTGTTGCTTAAATCACCCAGTTTGTGCTGCAACTTTGTGACAGCAGTCCTAGGAAACAAATACACCTGTGACAAAGAGTCAGCAGAGGAAAAACAGAGCCAAAGATGATTGTCTATGAAAACAAACTCTTCCTGTTTATGTTGTTGCCTCTGCCTGTAGCTGTCTTGCTTAATAGAGTGAAATGAAACCAGCATTTCTAGCCAGATGCAAGGCCATAATCCTAGAAATGGGGAAATTCCTTCTTACCCAGAAACAATCTAAAAATCATAACTTTAATAAGTTATGCATTTCCTTGAAGGTGATAACTGTCCAGCAATACCACCCAAGGCAGCATTTTAAGATATTGGCAGCCAGAGTTTCATATAAAAATAAAATAAAACAAGTTGTTGTTTAAAATTCGATGAAGGCATGCACTTTGTAAAAGAGAAACAATTGCAAACACAACCTGCGGGAACCAGATTCACATGGCAAACATTTCATTTCAGCAAACGTGAAAGAAATCATTTGGAGCTTTCCAGGGTAGCTCCACAGGAATCATATTTCTCTGAAATTGTTGTTTGTGTTGCCAAATCTGTTTTTAATGTTGTCTCACCACTGCTTTTCCTCCCTTCACAGAGATGTCTGTTGTGGCACAATATTTGGCCAAGAGCTGATATAATCTCAACCACCAAACTCAGACCATGATCAATCTGCATAAATCTTTAGACAGAAGGGTTTCAGGAATAGTTTACTGGGAAGAAAGGGAAAAAAAAAAAAAAAAAAGAAAGCAAAGGATTGAGTTATAGACTTACACACAAAAGAGGATATAAGATATGCCATCACACATTTCACCGGTAAAGTAATCAGTGTGAAAACCTGGAGGGAGAATCATTTACCTGTGAAAGAACAAGGTGAAAGAACAATGGTAGTGGACTTTAAGTTTCCTAGTAAAAAGAACAACACAGTATAATCAATCAGATCAACACGCAAAGAGTGATGATGAAAATGTAATAACAATGCGGTCTTTAATTATAATGTGAGGAGTTGAATGGAATAGAGGACCAATTATATATTCAGTAAAGTAGTAAAAAATGTCAAGCTTGGAAGGAAAAGAGAATTTAAGTCTCACAAAAAGAAGAAAGTGATGAGGAGTGAGAAATATACTAAAACATTTGTCCTGTTTTGCAACCTCAGAACAGTTCACGGCCTTTTTATTATACCCCCAGATGTACCTCTGGTGTATGGGGCTAAGAGAAACAAGTTAGTGTCAATGCTCAACACATTTACACCATCAACTTTTCATGTGACATGGACTCCATTACGGCAAGAAAATGATAAAGCATGGTATTAATTTTTATGTCCACTACTAAACCGCAAACAAATAAAAAGAATTTACTTAACCCTTTCCCACTGCATAATTAATCCTAACCATTTGAATAGAAATCTTTTTCCCTTTTTCAGAAATTATGTTAAAAAACAAAATTTAAAAAAAACCCCGAACACCTGGAGACGCTTCCTTTTATAATCAATTTGATTTTGTTGCTCATTATGGCTTATTGTAGAACAAGATCTAAATTACATTTTGTTGGAACAAGAAGCCAGCTCCGTTTTTCTAGTTCTTTGACTTTATTCCCTTTCTCTGCCTGTCAGTCATTCTCTCTATTTCTCCCTCTCTTTCTCACACTCTCTCCTTCGCTTGTCCCCCCAATTCACTTTCAGATTTTAAACTTGCCCACGTACCCAGCATCATAAAGGACATTTTACTCCATCTCTAGTTTTGTGGCTGAGGGTTGCAGTGTCCAGAACAACATGGCACAAAGTTGTTGTGAGGATTAAAATAAATAATGGATAAAGCATGCCATGTAAAGCTTCAACAGTAGAAAGCTCTCAAGAATTATCATTATTGTTTCAAGTTTTGCTTTCTCATTTCTTCCTCCAATGCTTGAGTTTATTTCTTCAGATCCAGGTTTTGGTATGTTTGCCTGAGATGTGGAGTGGGAAGGAGTGGGGAAGTAGAAGAGGCTAAGCAAAAACTCAGGCAGGCAGAAGGAGGGAACTATTAAGTTCAGCTAATAAGGCATAAAGCAAAAGCCAACCAGAAGCAGGCACAGCAAACAGCAGCAGGTATGCAAGTGAGGAGCCAACATCAGGAGCTGTTGGTCAGAAAGAGACCACAAAGGGTCTGCTGGGCTGGGACATTGTCATTCATGGGAGGTAGAGGAGGTAGAGGTAGCCTCAACAAGCCTAAGTTTTGAGGCAAAGCCTGAAGCATTTATTAAAAATAGCAGTTGTGCCAAAATAGATATGCTCCGAATGCAACCTTTGAGAAGGCTAACCCAGGGCTTCTTGGGACCTTCCGCCCTAGGCGTAGAGGTCTATGCTTATTGAACATCTGCTTCTATGGTCCAAAAGCTCGATTATTTCTCAGTCTTTTATTCTTCAACTCTGAAGGAAAACTGCCCCAAGTCCCTCTACCTCCCCTACACCCAGTGGGGCCTTGACCATATCCACTTTCCTTGTTAAATATTTGCAGTGTCTGTTAATACCTGGCTCCTCATGGGTGGCCAGAAACAGTGTTTGAATGAGTGAACAAATGGACATCCATGAGGTCCTTTACACAAATCTCTTCTCTGTTCTATTCCTCTCTTTTTTTGACAAAAATCTAACACAATCTCTAAAACCCTCTAAGCATCAGCTTAAGGAAAGATAAGCTGTCTTTCCAGGCTCTGCTTCTGAGTCCCTGAGAGGAAAGTGGTGTGGTCGGATGGATGAGCAGAAACTTTGAAGTACTTGGTAAACAGAACTTCCTGTCTCTTAATATGTTCTAGCATTAAATTATTTCATCATCTCTCCAAAGTTGAAAAATTTCCCCATTTTTATATATTAGAAAATGCAAGAAAAAAGAAATTAAATAAACTGTTCAAACCCACACATTTCACAATACAGCCTTTGGGAAATAAAATGATCAGACCAATAAAACGTATTAGGATGTCAAAGATCACATCACATTTTAGAAATAGACCTATTTAATCAGGGGAGAAATAGGCTTGCACCAAAAACACAGAACCAATACTACAAAGGCAGAAAAATGAATAAAACAACAATAACAACCTAATAGGTTAGTTTAATATTAATCTAGACACTGATCTTATGTCTTCCATAAAAATCGACTTAAAATGGATCATAGACCTAAATGTAAAATGCAAAACCATAAAATTGGACCACATCAAAATTAAAAATTTCTACTCTTCAAAAAACACTGTTAAGTGAATGAAAAGACAAGCCACAGACTGGGAGAAAATATTTGCAAAACAGGTCTATCATAAAGGATGTGTATCCAAAATATGCAGTGAACTGTCAGAACTCAGAAATAAGAAAACAACCCCATAAAAAGTAGGCAAAAGACTTGAACAAACACAGCACCAAAGAAGATATAAAGACAGCAAATAAGTGTATGAAAAGATACTCAATAACGTATGTTATTAGGGGAATACAAATTAAAACAACAAGGAGGCCAGGCTCAGTGGCTCACGCCTGTAATCCCAGCACTTTGGGAGGCCGAGGCAGGTGGATCACGAGGTCAGGAGTTTGAGACCAGCCTGACCAACATGGTGAAACCCTGTCTCTACTAAAAATACAAAAATTAGCCAGACTTGGTGGCCCGTGCCTGTAACCCCAGCTACCCGGAAGCTGAGGCAGGAGAATCACTTAAACCCAGGAGGCAAAGGTTGCAGTGAACTGAGATCATGCCACTCCAGCCTGGGCGACAGAGCTAGACTATGTCTTGAAAAAAAAAACAAAATAAAACAAAAAACAATGAGCTATCACTACATACCTATTAGAATGGCCAAAATTGAGAACACTGACAACACCAATACTGGTGAGGATATGGAGCAACAGGAACTCTTATTCATTGCTGGTGGGAATGCAAAATGGCACAACCACCTTGGAAGACAGTTTGGCAGTTTCTTACAAAGCTAAACATCATCTCGCCATATGATCCAGCAATCATACTTCTAGGCATTTACCCAAATGAATTGAAAGCATATGTCCACACAAAAACCTACCTGCAAATTTTATTGCAACTTCATTCATAATTGCCAAAAATGGGAAGAAACATAGGTAACCTTTAATAGTGAATGAATAAACAAGCTGTGAAACATCCACATATTAGAATATTATTCAGGAATAGAAATAAATGAGCTGTCAAGCAGTGAAAAGACATGAAGAAACTTTAAATGCACAATGCTAGGTGTAAAAAGCCAGTGAAAAGATCAATGGTCGTCCGGGGCTAGAGGAGAAGGAAGGTGTATCACAGGGGGATTTTTAGGGCAATGATTCTTTCTGTTTAATATTCTAATTGTAGATAACATGACATTATGCTTTTAGCAAAACCCATAGAACAACACAAAGAATGAATACCAATATAAACTGTAGACTTTAGTTAATGCTGATCCATCAATATTGGTTCACAACTTGTAATAAATGTACCATACCAATGCAAGACATTAATAATAGGGAAAATGAGTGAGAGAGAAGAGGGAGAATATGGGAACTTTCTGTACTTTTTACTCAACTTTTCTGTAAGTGTAAAACTTCCCTAAAATAATATCTATTCATTTCAAAGAGAGAGAGAGAAACCAATTGGAGTTGAAGTCTAATTGTTTTTGCTTAATTTCAATTCTAGATAGACAATATGGTTTGCAACTCTTGGAGGGGATAACAGCTAATACAAGATTGTTATTCAGTAAGTTACCAAAAAGATATCCAGGCTGCCAGATCTCTCCCCATGTTATATTAGAATAGCATGACAGGCCGGGCACGGTGGCTCACGCCTGTAATCCCCAGGACTTTCAGAGGCCGAAGCAGGTGGGTTACTTGAGGTCAGGAGCTCGAGACCAGCCTGGCCAAGATGGCGAAACCCTGTCTCTACTAAAAATACAAAAATTACCTGGGTGTGGTGGCAGGTGCATGTAACCCCAGCTACTTGGGAGGCTGAGGCAGGAGAATCACTTGAACTTGGGAGACGGAGTTGCAGTGAGCTGAGCTCGCACCACTGCACTCCAGCCTGGGTGACAGAGCGAGACTCCATCTAAAAACAAACAAACAAAAATGACAATACAAGAGGTGTATGCAGAAGCCTAGTACGCACCCAGAAGTAGACATTCCTACAGGACTATCTAAAAGTGGTATAGAAAGAGGAAACAAGGAGAGCAAGGAGCTGGGCTGTATATATGACTTTCTGGAACTCAAGATTCTGGTGAGGTCACTGCTGGGCATACCTGCTTGGTGGAAACCTTGGCCTGAGATGGGCAGAGCTGGCTCTCCTGGCATCCTTGTGTGCAAGCAGGATCTTGCACACAAGGATATACAGGACATTCTGGAAGGTTGCTGCTGAGACACATCTTCCTGTCCTTGTCATCCTCATGGAGGGCTGGGCCTGTCCAGAGTTGGGTATATAGCCAAGTGCCAATAAGGCAGAGATTGAAATCTGAGTTTCTCTGAGCCCAGAGCCCTTGCACTTTCTGCCTCATCCCACTGTCTCTCTCAGCAATTTTTTCCCTTTGGGCCTCTATCTTGAGCCCTCTATGTTTCTCCCTACACAACACCCAACCAACACAAAAGAGGCTAATACCTCTCTGTACCTCTCCATTACATAGTTTTTAAATTTAACACTCCTTTATTAAGCAGTAACTTTGTGCCAAACCCTGTTAAGTTGGAGATACTAAGAGGTATAAGATTAAACTCAAGGATCTCACAGTCTAGAGATAAAGACATGTAAATTACAGTGAAACAAGATATTAATTGCTATAAATAAAGGGAAAAAATTTATTGGAACCACAATAATCCAGCACTTTGAACTCTACAGGATATTATGGAACTCTACAGGATATTATGAAACTCTATGAAAGTCCACGTCGTCTACATTTTTTTGTACCTCTCTATCTAGCTTTTTGCCAGAGCCTCACATTTAAAATTCCTTTCAAACCTCTCCCTCCTATTCATATTCTTCAGCCTTTTGTTCCTTCCTCAAGATTGCTAACTCTTGCTGATTTTCCAATTCAGTCAAACTGCTAGGCCACTGTATGCACATTCATCCAACATAATTACTGTGATTCTTTCACCTGCAGGAAAGAAGAAATGAGCTTTACCCACGGCACACTGTCATTAAGCAGGGGGGATTACCAACGTGCAACCTCAAGGCCATATTCCACAAGGAGGGTGATGTGGCCAGAAGTGAAATGATGCTATGGAGTCTAGATGACAGAGCCAGCCAGTTCCTTCCCACTGCCAACCCCTGTGTTAGGGCCAAGCTCCAAGGTGGAACAGGGAGGATGGAGAGCGGTGAGCAACTAGTCCCAAGCCCCACATGTCAGGGCTTTTCTCCGGTGGTAGACAAGGGGAGGAATCAGGTATTGACAGTTTCCTGTTTTTCACACTGCCACAGGCAGGCCATGTTATGCACTCTTGTCTTGGGACAACTTATCACCAAATGCCTCACACAAAACCTCTACCTGCTTCTCTACATTCCTTTCCTGTTACTGTCCAGATTCCCAGGTTGCATTTTAGTAATACCATGGGAGGAGATGCTCCTCACAACCACACTGGACTCCTGGCTTTCTGCCTCAACTCATGCCTTTCCTTCCCTCCTGGGATCTCTGAACCTTCTTCTGCACCTACCTTGACCTCTACTCACTATTCATTTGGCCAGGTTCAGATCTCCTGGGATCTTTCCTCAACCATCTTCATGCCCACACATCCTTCCTCTATAATATCTTTGTAGTGAATTAATCTGTTTTCAATTTTGATCCTTTGCTAGACTGTGGGCAATTTTAAGTCAGGAGAATTTTGTCTTTCCATTCCTAATGCCTAGCAGTGCCTAGAACTGTGTAGACAACAATGTATTTGTATTACTGTCTCCTTCCTAATGTGTAAATATATGTGATGTAGCACGTGGTTGAAAGTACACATTTTTGAGCTATCCTGCTTAGGTTTGAGTCCTGATTCAGTCATTTACTCTGGATTTGGGGGATGCATCTAATGTTATTCTTCCTTAGTGTCCTCAAATGTGAAACAGGAATAAAAATATTTATCTTATAGGTTTGTTGTGGGATTTGAATGAGTAGATAGATGATAGATAGATAGATAGATAGATAGATAGATAGATAGATAGATAGATAGGTTTTGAATGATACCTGACACATATTAAGTGCTGGATAAGCATTAACTATCATCATTGTCATCATTACCATTATTATTATCATTATCATCAGATTTGTAGTCCTGACAATAGAGCACAGCACAACAGAGAATAGAGTTCTTGGTTCCCCACAATGCCTTTCTTGAGCTTACAAAAATACTTGCTTATATTTATCTGACTTCCAGATTATTCAGAATAAACAGCTAATACTGACCCTTCGTGTTCAGATCTGCTGACACAAGCTTGCTCCAGAGGGGTTTCTGCTGATTTAAATAAGTAGAACAACTGTCAAACAGTACTTTAGACAAAACCACAAACTCTTCTCTCAAATGACATTTATAATTAAAGAATAACTGGCTATTTATAAGGGGGGAAAGCCACCAGAATAGAAGATTTTTTTTTAAAGGGGGGAAAAAGAGAAAATTGTGTTATTATTGGTAATGACTTTGGAAAGATAAGAAATGTTTCTTAAAACGAAAATTAGCAAGGCTGTTAATTTTAGAATATTGCATTCAATATGCTGGATTTCTTTAGAATGATACAGATATTGAGAAGGAAAATGCTAAGGGGAAGAAAAAGAAATTTTAGAAAAAAGCTATCCAAGCAACTGCAAGAAACTCAAGCCAATATGTAGCATGCATCTGCTGGCAATACCCTCATCAAATAAGGAAATAAGATACAAAACTGAAATTGCTATTCAAAGAAACTTGATAAACAAAATAATCCATTCAATATAACAGATGTCTGTACAATAGTGTGTGCCATGACTAAAATATCTGACCCACCCACCTACCCACTGGCATTGCTACCAAAAACATCAATTTAAACTGGGCAACCTGAAATGTGCAAAATAAAACTGGCTATAACTACAATGTCAGCAAAACATATTCACGCGGAAAAGACTGGAAGTATTTAAAAGGCATCATCTAAAAAGTGTGCTTCCAAATATTATACTCTCTCTCCTTGGCCCAGGTACATGTTCTGTCCTTATGACATTTTTTACCTCTAGTTCAGTTCATTGGTTCTGCAATTTTAATGAGATAAAAGAAGCTATGCTCAATTTAATTCACTCAAAAGATATTGGTTACCCGTCCTGTATTCCAGGCCCAGCGGTAGTTACTGGAGATACTAAAATGAATGAGGCATGTTCAAGGTCTTGAAGAGTTGACACTCTAGTGCTATATCTGTTTAGGAGTAAACCGAAGCATCACTTTGGATCTATTTGAGTCTCTGCAAATCTGGACACACTAGATGAATGGTTCATATTTATCTCTTTGGTGGAAAATTATCAAATTTTCTGGACTATTATATTTCCATTAAGAACATGAATGCCAGGTACCTAGTTTAAGGTTGCTGTTATGCACTAGCCTAAAAGATTTGGTATAAGGCAAGAGAAACTTCAGCACTTTGCGATCCAAATCTAATCAGTAGGAAAGTTACTTCTTATTTTTCATGTTTTCATATACAAAACGGAAGGTTTGAACAATGGCTTTTTATACCCACTGTGCCTTTCTTGGATACTGTGAATATTACCAGAGTGAAGCAATTCTCATATTTCAGGGGGAAAAAAAAGACAATACACAAATGATAACTGTCAAAACAAAATTCATCATCACATTTTCCAGTTGCCTAATTTCTTGATTAACTTCTGATGGCCCTCTGAGACAATGAATAAAAATGCTCAAACAAAAAGGACCTTAAAAGGAGGTGAACTTTCATTGCACAGTGTTTCTGACAGCTTGCTCCTAAGCAAAGCAACTGGCATCCCTGGGGACTCATTCAACATTCATTTGAATCATGGAGAAAGAGACCCAGTTTGGAAGATGTTTTTCTGCAGTACAGAGGGGGACTTTGATCCTAGCTCAGATAACAGCTGCTATCCCTGAGAGGATTTTCTGGTCGTTCTATCCCTCAGGCCAGGTAAGTCTCAAGGGAGGTGTCTAGTTGACCTCAGAGCTCAGCCAAGCAACTGATACCTGAGGGAGGGTCTTTGAGTGGGCAAAGGAGCCTGGCATCGAGTGTTATCATTCTGTCAGTCTCTCTCCTGGCTGGAGACAGAGCACACAGGAAAGGAACTCCTAAATGGTGCCAGGTCTCACCTGGATTTTCCCCCTCATTGTAAAATTGAAGGAAAGCAGGAAGCCAAAATACCATGATAGATTTTGGTCTCTGCCATTATGTTTTCTCACTATTCTGGAATTGTAACAAAGTGTTTCCTTTGAAATTCCTGACCCTTAGCTTTTAAATACAGAAGCAAAGGTGAATATGTATGATTAATCTCTTAGAAGAAAATAAAATATGTTGTATAGTTAATCAAGTAGCATGGAAGAATATAAGACTACATCAATATATCACCTTGTAGGAAACCATTTTTCTTTTTCTTTTTTTCTTTTCCTTTTTTAGAGATAGGGCTCACTATATTGCCCAGGCTGGCCTCAAACTCCTTGGCTCAAGCAATTCTCCCTCCTCAGTCTCCCAAGTAGCTGGGACTACAGGCATGCATAACTGCACTTGGCTCATTTTCATTTTAGAATTAGGTATATTTGAAAAAGAATTGTAGTATCCCCTTTAAAATGTAAAAAATGACATTTATGCAGCCAACAGACACATGAAAAAATGCTCATCATCACTGGCCATCAGAGAAATGCAAATCAAAACCACAATGAGATACCATCTCACACCAGTTACAATGGCGATCATTAAAAAGTCAGGAAACAACAGGTGTTGGAGAGGATGTGGAGAAATAGGAACACTTTCACACTGTTGGTGGGACTGTAAACTAGTTCAACCACTGTGGAAGACAGTGTGGCGATTCCTCAAGGGTCTAGAACTAGAAATACCATTTGACCCAGCCATCCCATTACTGGGTATATACCCAAAGGATTATAAACCATGCTGCTATAAAGACACATGCACACATGTGTTTATTGTGGCTCTATTCACAATAGCAAAGACTTGGAACCAACCCAAATGTCCATCAGTGATAGACTGGATTAAGAAAATGTGGCACATATACACCATGGAATACTATGCAGCCATAAAAAGGATGAGTTCATGTCCTTTGTAGGGACATGGATGCAGCTGGAAACATGATTCTCAGCAAACTATCACAAGAACAGAAAACCAAACACCGCACGTTCTCACTCATAGGTGGGAATTGAACAATGAGGACACAGGGTGGGGAACATCACACGCGAGGGCCTGTTGTGGAGTAGAGGGAGGGAGGAGGGATAGCATTAGGAGATATACCTAATGTAAATGACTAGTTAATGGGTGCAGCACACCAACATGGCACATGTATACATATGTAACAAACCTGCACATTGTGCACATGTACCCTAGAACATAAAGCATAATAAAAAATTTTTTTAAATGTAAAAAATTAATCTACATATTGACACTGTGAGGTAAAACTACATCTTTGTCATTGTATTTATGATATGAAACATCAGGGAAATCACTGAAGTTACAAAGACAGAAGAAAAACACTTTTATGATAATTTGTTTGAAAAGGTGACTATCAGAGAAAACTCCAGTCATCACAAAATTATTCTGCCACTCATAGTTTAATAAGCCTTTATTTTTCATTTGTGTAATCCTCTAACAAATAAAGGAGCTAACATTTATTTGTTAAGCACTTATTATGTGCAAAGCATTGTTTTAGATGCTGTGGGGAATAAAGATATTTATAACAGTCCCTAGATTTACTAGAGGGATCAAGACTGTACATGGTAGGAAATGGTAAACACCATAGAGATGACGTAAACTAGAGGAGTTAAAAAAAAGTCTCCCAATGACCACCAGTCCCATACACAGTTTTGATTTCAACTATTAGCTCAATTGAAAGCTAATTTCAGGATATCAGGATATTTAGCCAATATCTTCCCCATCACAGAGGGAAAACGAGCTGCTATCAGCCCACAGAGAGAGGCTTACACCTCTCCACAGATTTATGAAGGCAAGTGAAGATAGGCAATTTGCCTCTCTTTCTCCGCTCTCCTCTCTTCTTTCAACCTTTATATTCAGGTATGAAGTGTGGCACTGGCTGCAGTAAAGGAAGCTGAAACAAGAAGGGAAAGAAAGTTGCTTCTCCAGTCTTCTGCAAGCCATCTTGCATTCTTGGGCAAACCTCCCTGGCTCAGCTGGGAATATGTGTTTGAGAACCTACATTCTGAAGGGAAGTCTGGCAATACCAAGGGTATCTTCAACTGATTCTTCTTAATAGGTCAAGAGCCAGAGCCTTGGTGAGGGAAAGAGAGGAGATATTTTTGTTCTGTCTCAAGGAAAGTGCCTTCCTTTGAGTCCCTGAGACTAAAAACATTGTCATTATAAGAACTATTGACAAACATTCAGCATGACAGGAATGTGTGTAAAATACACAATTGTGTAGAAAACACAAACTCCACATGTGATGGATTTTGTGTTTTAATTCAGTAAGTTAGTTAGATGTCTTGCAGTATACGCTGGGCACCTGTTCAATATTTCTATTCTTCGGGAGAGGAGATCTTTATCACTTAAAATAACTAGATCAGTGAAAAAGATTCATTCTTACTCGAGCATTTATACCAGTTATAGCAGATGTGTTCATTCTTTCCCCTTTTTTTCCTACTTTCTAATACTTCAGATTGTCCATAATAGGATTCAATTAGGAAACTTACTTTGTATCTTGTGTCTTAACTTGGATTCTTAACCTTTTTATCTTTTATCCTTTTATGAAGATTTTACATTTCCCCATTTCTGATATTACCCTTCTTCTAAAGACTTTCAGTGCGAATATCTTTTATAATCATCTCTACGTAATACTGCTTTTTCACATATGTCCACGTCCCCCCATCTATATCTGCACATCACATACCTATGAACCCGTATCAATACCCCTGCCTACCTACCTATCATGCTAGAGTTGCAGGACAAGTATTCTTCTCTTTTCTGTGTGGACGCCTCTTCTTGTACAGCCAACCAGAACATCCTTGATTGTTTACAAGATGTAGCCTTGTCTTTTCCTTGTCTTCTTTTGATACTTTGCCTCATTAAGTTTTTTTTTCTGTTCATTATTATCATTGTCAAGTTCAGCTGGTAAGGTCAGTAATACACCTTCACAGTCCTACCTCAGGGCTGTATCAACTCTCCAGTCAACCTTATGTCATAATTTAGTTCACATTGTCTTTCCCTCTTCCCATCACAAGACATCACACAGGTCCATTACACTGAGGACATTATGCTGATTAGACCTTGTGAGCAAGAAGCAGCAGCTACTCTAGACTTATTGGTAAGACATGTCAAAGAGTGGGAAAGAAAGCCTAAAATACGGAGGCGTTCCACCTCACTCAAATTTCTAGGGGTCTAGTGGCGTGGGGCATGCCCAGATACCACTTCTAAAGTCAAGGATAAGTTGTTGTGTTTGTTCTCTCCCACAACTAAGAAAGAAGCACAGTGCCTACTAGGCCTCTTTGGATTTGGAAGGCAGCATATTCCTCATTTGGGTGTGTTACTCTAGCCCATTTACCAAGTAACCCAAAAAGCTGCTAGTTTTTAATGGGCCCCAGAAAAAAAGAAGGTTCTGCAACAGATTTAGGCTGCAGTACAGGCTGTTTTGGCACTTGGGCCATATGAGTCACCAAATCCAGTGGTGTTTAAAGGCTCAGTGGCAGATAGGGATGCTGTTTGGAGCCTTTGGCAGGCCCCATAAGTGAATCACAGTGCAGGCCTTAGAATTTTAGGATAAGACCCTGCCATCTTTACAGATAACCACTCTCCTTTTGAGATACAGGTATTGCCCTGCTACTTGGCCTCAGCAGAAACTGAACATTTGACTGTGGGCATCAAGTTACCATGCGACCTGAGTTGCCCATCATGAACTTGGTGTTATCTGACCCACCACGCCATAACATTAGGCATTTACAGCAACACTCTACAGTCAAATGGAAGTGGTTTATACATAATAGGACCCAGCAGGCCTTGAAGGTAAGGGACATGAAGAAATGGCCCAACTTCCAGGAACCCCACTCATGCTACACTGATTCTCTCTCCCAGCCTGCATTTCTGGCCTCATGGGGAGTTCCCTGCAATCAGTTGACAGAGAAAGAGAAGACTTGGGCCTGGTTTACAGATAGTTCTCCACAATACACAGGTACTACCTGAAAGTGGACAGTTGCAACATTGCAACCCTTCTCTGGGCCATCCCTGAAGCACAGCAGTGGAGAGAAATTCTCCCAGTGGGTGGAATTTGAGGGTACACCTGGTTGTTCACTTTCTTTGGAAAGAGAAATGGCAAGACAAGCAGTTATATTCCAATTCATGGGTTGTGGCCAGTGATTTGGCTGGATGCTCAGGGAAACAGAAGGAACATGGTTGAAAATTGGTAATAAAGAAATGTGGGAAAGAGGTAGGCAGATACACATCTCTGAATGGACAAAAATATGAAGATATTTCTGTCCCATGTGAATGTTCACCAAAGGGCGGCCTCAGCAGAGGAGGATTTTAATAAACACAGGGATAGAATGTCCATTCTATAGATACCAGTCAGCCTCTTTTCCCAGCCAGCTCTGTCATTTCCCAATGAGCTCATGAACAAAGTGGCCAAGGCGGCAGAGATGGAGTATATGCATAGGCTCAGCAACATGGATTCTACTCCCAAAGGCCAATCTGACTATGGCCCACTACTGAGTACCCAGTCTGACAGCAACAAAGACTAACACTGAGCCCCCAATATGGCACAGTTCCCAGGGGTGATCATCCAGCTACCTTGTGGCAAATTGATTATATCGGACCATTTATTTCTATCATAGAAGGGGCAGAATTTTGTCTTTACTGGAATAAACACTCTAGATATAGATGTTTCTTTCTTGCACACAATGCTTCTGCCAAAACTACCACCCAAGGACTTACAGAATGCTTTATCTACTGTGCAGCATTCCACACAGCATTGCTTCTGATCAAGAAACTCACTTCACAGCAAAAAAAAAAAAAAAAAAAAAAAAGAAAGAAAGAAAGAAAGAAAAAAGAAAAAAAGGTGTGGCAATAGGACTATGTCTATAAAATTTGCTGGCCTTATCATGTTTCCCATTATCCTGAAACAGGCTTGATAAAACAATGGAATGGTTTTTCGAAGATTCAGTTTTTGCCCATTCATGATATTGGCTGTGGGTAATTAAACTAAAGAGCTTCTGCACAGCAAAAGAAACTACCATCAGAGTGAACAGGCAACCTACAGAATGAGAGAAAATTTTTATAATCTACCCATCTGACAAAAGGCTAATATGCAGAATCTACAAAGAACTTAAATTCACAAGAAAAAATCAAGCAACCCCATCAAAAAGTGGGCAAAGGATAAGAACAGACAATTCTCAAAAGAAGACATTTATGCAGCCAATAGACACATGAAAAAATGCTCATCATCACTGGCCATCAGAGAAATGCAAATCAAAACCACAATGAGATACCATATCCTACCAGTTAGAATGGCAATCATTAAAAAGTCAGGAAACAACAGGCGCTGGAGAGGATGTGGAGAAATAGGAACACTTTTACACTGTTGGTGGGACTGTAAACTAGTTCAACCATTGTGGAAGACAGTGTGGCAATTCCTCAAGGATCTAGAACTAGAAATACCATTTGACCCAGCCATCCCATTACTGGGTATATACCCAAAGGATTATAAATCATGCTGCTATAAAGATGCATGCACATGTGTGTTTATTGCAGCACTATTCACAATAGCAAAGATTTGGAACCAACCCAAATGTCCATCAATGATTGATTGGATTAAGAAAATGTGGCACATATACACCATGGAATACTATGCAGCCATAAAAAAGGATGAGCTCCTGTCCTTTGTAGGGACGTGGATGAAGCTGGAAACCATCATTCTGAGCAAACTATCACAAGGATAGAAAACCAAACACCACATGTTCTCACTCATAGGTGGGAATTGAACAATGAGATCACTTAGACACAGGGTGGGGAACATCACACACCAAGGCCTGTTGTGGGATGGGGGGAGGGGAAGGATAGCATTAGGAGATATACCTAAAGTGAATGATGAGTTAATGGGTGCAGCACACCAACATGGCACATGTATACATACGTAACAAGCCTGCACATTGTGCACATGTACCCTAGAACTTAAAGCACAATAATAAAAAATAAAAAAAGAAGATTCAGTTAAAGTGTCACCCAGGAGACAACACCTTGCTGGACTTGGGAAAGGTTTTCCAGAACGTTGTATATGCTGTGAATCAGCAATCAGTATATGATGCTATTTATCCAATAACCAGAATTAACAGGTTCAGGGATCAAAGAGTGAAAACGGAAGAGGCGCCACTCATTATTATCCCTTGTGACCCACTAGCAAACTTTTGCTTCCTATTCTCATGACTTTATGCTCTGCTGGCCTACAGATCTTAAGCTGGAAGGAAGAATGCTTCCAGCAAGAAACAAAATAATTCCACTGAACTGCAAGTTAAGACTTTCACCCAGCTACTTTGGGCTCCTTATGCCTCTGAATCAACAGGAAAAGAAGGGAGTTACAGTGTTGGCTTGAGTGAATGATCCAGGCTATGAAGGGGAAATTGGACTTCTCCCCCACAAAAATAAGGAGGAGTATGTCTGGTATACAGGAGATCCCTTAGGGAGTCTTTTAGTATTACCACACCTTGTTGTAAAGGTCAATGTAACACTACAACAACCCAATCCAGGCAGGGCTATTAATAGCCCAGATTCTTCAGGAATGAAAGTTTGGGTCACCTCATCAGGCAAAGAATCATCACCAGCTGACATGCTTGCTGAAGGCAAAGGGAGTACTGAATGAATAGTAGCAGAAGGTAGTTATAAATACCAGCTATGATCATGTGACCACTTACATAAATGAGACTTTAATTATCATAAGAATTTTCTCCTTATTTTTTATGAATACACTTGTGTATATACATATATATATACACACATACGTTAAGCAGATATCTTTGTTTTCTTTCTGTTCTTATTTTCTTATTATGTAACAGAAGATGTATTGACTTTATGGCAGTATTTAAGTACTGTTATTTTTATATCATTGTATTTAAGGAATATCAGGGGAAGAATAAACATCACTAAGAACTTTTACTTCCTCTTTTGGGGAAGGGTTAAGTATTAGTACCTTTTCCTTGTATTCAAGATAGTTGTATCATGTTACACAAAATAATGACTTTGTTATTATCTGTATTTGGAGATTAAGCATGATTTACAAGAATACATGTCGTACCAAGGTGACAAAGAGTGGACTTGTGGTAGTTAATTTTACATGTCAACTTGACTAGGCAAAGAAAAGCCCAGATAGCTGATACATTATTTCTGGATGTGTCTATGAGGATGTTTCCAGAAGAGATTAGCATTTGAATCGGTAGACTGACTAAAGATCATCCTCACCAATGTGGGTGGACTTGACCTTGTCTGTTGAGGGACTGAATAGAACAAAAAGGTGGAGAAAGGGTGAATTTACTCTCTGTGCTTGAGCTGGAACATTCATCTTCTCCTTCCCCTGGACATCAGCACTCGTGGCTCTCAAGCCTTCAGACTCCAAATGGGTCTTACACCGTCGGCCTCCCCTGGATCTCAGGCCCTCCGGCTTAGACTGAAATTGCACACTGGTTTTGCTGGCTCTCCAGCTTGCAGGCAGCAGATTGTGGGACTTCCAAACCTTCAAAATCATGTAAGCCAATTCTTCTTAATAATTTTTTAAATCTATCTACCTATCTATCTATCCATCTATCTGTCTACCTATCTACCTACCTATTGCTCCATCTATAGCCTATTGGTTCTGTTTCTCTGAAGAACCCTGGCTAATGTATCTTTTATAAGGGCTTTACTTTTCTTCTCCTCTTTCTAATATTATCCTTCTTTCTGGGGAATTTCAATGTGAGCATCTTTTAAAATCACCCCTACATCATTGTGCTTTTTCACATGTCCATCTACCTATATCTACATATGTGTAAAGATATGTGTTTGTGTGTTTGTCTATGATGCTAGGGTTGCAGTATGAGCATTACCCTTTATTCTATGCAGATTCCTCTTGTTATACAGCCAACCAGAACATCCTTGATTGTTTTCAAATATGGATATCTGATGGGTATGTAATATACATTTATATAATCAATAATATATGCGACATATAATATACATACAATGTTTTCAAGATGTACTCTTGCCTTCCTTTCCTACTTTGCCTCATTTAAAAATTTTTCTTTTCATGCCAGTCATGGTGGCATGTGCCTGTAATCCCAGCTACTCAGGAGGCAGAGGTGGGAGGATCGCTTGAGCTCAAGAGTTCAAAACTGCAATAATCTATTATCATGCCACTGCACTGTAGCCTGAGTGACAGAGCAAGAACTTTTATCTAAATAAATATGTATATAAATACTCACGTAAAATATTTTTCTCTACTCTTCATCATTACATTGTCAAGTTCAACTCTGTACTCAGATATCAGCTTGAGGTCACCTTTTCTTAACTTGTCATTAGTTAATATACATTAAGGAATTCCAGTGTTTCCAAAAGTGACTCTCTAAAATTTTTAGAGTGGGCATTAATAAAAATATTTCTGATCTGATCGCCCCTTTGATATTGTTCAACAAAGTATGATAATGAACAGATTCAATCCTCTGAAAATTCCCTTATTTTTCTGTTTGCAAAGATAGCCCATCCCACACTTGGCAATGTGACTTCACCTTCTCCCATAGCAAGGTGATATTTCTTCCCCCTCTCTTTACCTCTGGGCTGGCCTAGTGACTGGCTTTGGTTTAAACACTGCAATGGCTATCTCTGTGCAGGCCTCTGAGCCTCAGCTTCAAGGGGCCTTTTGACTCCTGCTCCCGTTTTCTTGGAACTCAGTAGTTAGTATGCCGTGAAAAAGACCCGAATGGAAGACCGTGTGAAAAAGAGAAGTTAGCTGTCCCAGTCATTCCCAGAATTGCAAATGATACTTCAAATGTGCAAGTGAGACCCTCCTAGACTCGCCTATCCCAACTGAACCCACACGAGATTATGGTCTCGAGAATGAGACCAGTTGAAAAAAGCAAAACAGCCTGGTCAACACACAAAATAATGAGAAAAAATAAATTGCCATTGTATTAAGCAATGAATTTTCTGGTGATCTGTTACTCAATAAGACAAAATTGATATAATCTTCATTGCACCTAGTACCCTACTAGTTCACATTAGGTACTCAAAAGGATTGAAAATATGTGTGGCAAACAAGCCAACAGAGATGAGAGGACCGCCACCTTTGACTTCATTCATTCAATATTTATGGATAGATAGATAGATAGATAGATAGATAGATAGATAGATAGATATCTGATGGGTATATTTATATAATCAATAATATATAATACATAAAATATATACAGTCATATGTACATATAATCACATATATATTCATTATATCTATAAAATCAGGCCCAGTCCTCATGCTGGGGTACAACATAAATAAAATTATATCCTTGCCATCAGAAATCTCATGATCTACTGGAAGATAGCACAGATGGAAATGAATAATTACACAGCCACATGGAAAAGTCTAGCAGATTACTACAGGAACACAAAGAAAGGAGTGATTAACCTTGACTGAGAGAAGAGAGGGGTGGGTAGGAAAAATTGAGAAGAAAAAAATCAGAGCATAGTTACTGAGTTAAAAGCGGAGACAGTGGCAACAGCATGGAGCTCAGAACCATGCTTAGGGGAAGCAAAATATACCAAGCTGCTGGTCCATGCACCATCTTCTGCCATACGAACTTGGAGTTAAACTGTTTGAATAAGAAATCACCTGAAATTCTTTTCGTGACATATTTGCCCTCTCTTCCCTTGCCTCTTTCAAACTTTATTCCTGCAAGCCTTTTTTTCTATTCTTTTTTTATTTTTTTTGAGAGTCTCACTTTTTTTCCTTATTTTCTTTTGTCTTCTCTTTTTTTTTTTGAAACAGAGTCTCACTTTGTCACCCAGTGGCATAATCACAGCTCACTGCAGCCTCAACCTTCCAGACTCAAGCAATCCTTCCACCTCAGCTTCCCTAGTAGCTGGAACTACAAGTGTGTGCTACCACACTGGGCTACTTTTTAAAAATTTTCAGTAGAGACAGGGTCTCACCCTGTTGCCCAGGCTGGCCTTGAATTCCTTGGCTCAAAAGATCCTCCCTCCTAATCCTCCCAAAGTGCTGGGATTACAGATATGAGACACTTACAAGCTTGCTTTAACACAGTATGATTTACTTCTAATACTAACGAGATGAATCTTGCTATTGGTTAGTATACATTTTAACACTAATTTTCCATAACATAATATGCATCTATTTATTCAATTGGATAAATACTAGCTGTGTACTTCATCAGGCACACAATTAGTCCACAAGTATCTTGAACTCAACATGTCCCAGATTGAATTTATTTTTCTCTAAAACATGCTCTCTCAATTTTCTATCACTGTAAAGAGAGCTACCTACACAGTCACTCCACCCATGAACCTGAAGGTGTCCTTAACTCTTTACTCCTCAGGAAGTTCCCTCGCAAGTTTCATCCCCGTGCCAGCATAACTCTGACATCTAATCAATCATCAGGTCCTGTTAGTTTCTAAACACTGCTCAAGCCTACCGCATCCTCTTCATCCCATTTCCTGAGTTCTGGATTCTGACTGCTTTCTTGGGTCATTACCAAAGCTCCATTATCTATCATTCTGCTTCCACTTTTGCTTTCCTTCATTCCATCCACCACATCACCCTCAGAGGCATCTTTAGAAAGTGCAGATTGAATCGTATTAGTTCTCTGTTTAAAGTCTTTCCACGACTCCCCCTGCTTCAGAATAAAATGCAAACTCTAGGCATAATATACAAGGTCCTTTATGGTAAAGCTACCTTTATGATCTCAGCTCTCTACTCTCCCATCCCCAACATTTACCACTCACTTTCCAGCAATAGGATTATTTGTAGTTTCCCTTGCTGACTGAACAATGGTTCAAGCTACAACTGAAGCTTCTAAATTTTTCACATCAGCCACTAAATATGATTCATATCCTGATCTAGCTACAGAGCAGCAACTCATTGTTTAAGGCATATCTCACCTCCTCTGGAAGCCTATCCCTTCATCTATTGTCCTAATTCCTTTGGCCCAGTAGTACAGAATGGACCACTCCTGCCTTTGTGCCCCAATTATATTCTGAACATACTTGTATCATAGTGCATAGTTATATTGCACTTCATTTCGTGTATTCATTTATGTCTCTGCTTCCTTCCCTCCAATCCTGCCAGCGCCAGGCTGACCTCTTTAGAGACATGAAACATCTTTTATTCCTTTGGTATTTACATTATGTCACACATTGCCTGGATCATAGTAGGCATTCCATAATGAAGATGAATATTTTCCAAATAATTTGAATATGATAAATGCAGACAGAATTTAAAACTATACCAAATATAACTTAAATTTGCTTTCTCGATTGTGATTTTGTTAGCATTATTCTAGTTGTTTGAATTATAAAAGTGCTTAAATTTTGGACAAATGAGAATTTTCTGTTTCTTTTCTAGTTGGTATAATAACCAAGTCTTTATATAATAAGCAAGTTAGTGCTTCTGTGGAATAGCAGATTTACACAATTTAGAGTTACAATTTGAGTGTCCAGAAACCAGATTTCTGGCATATTGAAAGCCACCAGTCAATGAATAGCAAAATGTCTCGAAATTCTTACACTAAAACGCATACATGGAAAACCGCTGTCTTAGAACTCTGTATTCCAAAGCTGCAACAGAGTACAAGCAGAAAATTAAAATGAGAGCAAGAAACAGCTACCAGCAAACCCAGAAGCTGTAGCAAGAAATGACAGCTGTTAGCCAGGGAGAAGATATAAAATTAAGAAAAGCAGGCAGGGCGTGGTGGCTCACGCCTGTAATCAGCACTTTGGGAGGCTGAGGCGGGCAGATCATGAGGTCAGGAGTTCAAGACCAGCCTGACCAACATGGGAAACTCTGTCTCTACCAAAAATACAAAAATTAGCCAGGGGTAGTGGCACATGCCTGTAATCCCAACTACACAGGAGACTGAGGCAGGATAATTGCTTGAACCCGGGAGACAGAGGTTGCAGTGAGCCAAGATCGCGCCACTGCACTTCAGCCTGGGTGACAGAACGTGGCTCCATCTTGAAAAAAAAAAGAAAAGCAGATCTACGACTTCAAAAGGGACATTATCCAGCACCAGTAAAAGCAGGATAAACAGTAGCCTCTACCTTAACTAGCCTGTGAACATTACTAAACTATTCTACCCAGTGAGTATATAGCATATAGTGTACAGTTACCATTTACATTGACTACACTGGGGACCATGATTTTTCAACTAAAGTTATGTTCAGTATACTCTACATAAAAAGAGGAATTATGTACAAAATATTAGAACATTTTCAAAATTATTAATTTTAAAAAGCTATTTAAATCTTTATCCAAGATATTGAGAATTACCCACTTTTAAGTCTTTCATATGAATAAATACTAAATAAAGGTACCATTTATTGAATACCTTGGAGCTATACATGCTACACTTTACACTAGAGCTTAAAGGATAACTCTTATTATCCTCATTTTACAGATAAGGAAACCGAGGCTCAGAAAAATGAAGTAAATCACCCAAGATCATACAGTTAGTAAGCAGCTGAATAGACATGTGATACAAGTTCATTAGCATTCTGGTAATCACTGACGTTTCAATGACTGAGAGTTCCTAAGATTAGTAATAAATGGATCTGTAGTTCAACTCAAGTGCTTACCTTCAGTTCACAAATCTGCACCACAATTGAGTGTCCTTTCACAGTGAAAAAACATTTAAAATAATTTCTCTACCAAGATAATCTCAGCAAAAGCAGACATCATCCAGGATGAAATGTTTATTACATAAATCCATGCCTATTTGCTAATAGGGGTATAAGCATTTACCGAAGTTAACAGTTACAAAAACTCATGTTACAACATAAAAATATTGCCCTTTCTCACAGGCGGTCAAGAGTTGGGGTCTAAAAAGTGATAACCATCTGCAAACTACAATCGTTCTTCTAATTAAAGACATATGAAATATACTAGCAGGAAACACATAAAAGCCAAAGCAGCTGCTATAACTGATATCTTTAAAAAAAATAAGGGGTGGGCAATTTTAATTTAAAAAATAGATTAATATTAACCTTTTAAACTGTTAGTATTAATAGTTAAAACACAAGAAATGTCCCCAAGAGTTATTTATTTAAGGGCTTTATTCTTGAAAGTCATTACATTATTCCAATAACGATGAAAGAGGTTATTTTCTCTAAATTATTTAGTTGTAAGAGTTAGCCTTCAGACAGGTGTTCTATTTATGCAGATGGCAAAATAAATTATTCAGAAATAGAGGCAGGTGAAACAGATGGAAAAGCAGGGTAAACCAAGAAAGCCATGAGCAGCTGCTTAATAGGCCCCCAGTACAGCACCCAATTCTGTACCATGGTCCAAGTTATCTTGTTAGGGACAGTTCTCGATACGTACACTGTCATCCACGTCTCAAAAACTCCTTTGAGACCTTGTATCAACTTCACTGATATTGTTATTGTTATTATTAAAGTAAGTCATCCAAAATTCTTTATGAAAACTTAATTTTAAGTGTCTTCACCTAAACTATAAAATATTCCTGTGGGCATTTTTCCTTCCAGATCTGAGAGTGAATTGCATTTCTAAATTACTTACTTGAGGCTCTTTATAAAAAGTAATTCTTATATTCTAAACAAGAAGAGCTATATTAGGCTTCCTCCTAGCATCTTTCATAAATTGATGGAGCTGCCTATTAAGATTCCCTTTTAACAATAAAGGTCTGTTTCTTATGCCAATGATTTGCCCATTCAACCCCTATGGGTAAGCGTGCCAGGAACACCTACTTTTTGGTAAATTCCGCTCTAGGAGAATACTATAGTAGTGTGCCATCATATAGCATGGTGATTTTCTGAAGAAATTCTGGGGAATATCTGTTTACAAAAATGGACCATGAAGGGGAAAAAATTTTCAGGATGTGCATCCCTGCCTTTGTTAGTTCATTTAATAATGCAAACAATTTAAAGACTACCCACTTAAGGGAGGTCAGTTCAGGCATAGGGGTTACAGGAATAGAGAGGAAGGAATGCTGAAGGAAAAGACCAGCATTCCCCAGAGTGATACATTCTAGCCTGAATGCCAGAAGACCTGGTTCCTAGTCCCTACTCTGCCTTAATCTGGCCTTAAGACCAAGGCTAGTTAACTTCTCTCAGCTCCAGTGTTTTTATTCACTGAATGAGAAAGTCAGAATATCACCAAGGTCCCTTGAGCTCTTGTGCTCCATAAGTCTATACGAATTTGAGAAGGGAAAAAGGTAGTCATACATCCATAAATAAAAGCACTTAATGTGCATTGCTTGCATTAGTTTTTAATCTAATAGTTGTTTCAGAGGACACATTTTAGTTCTAAAGAAACAATTATACCTGCTTTCCACAAATAGAAGAAGAGGAAGGCTATGATGTAAATTAAAGATTCAGTCTCCTAAATGGTTTCTATGAGTTGGATGTTTGGTGCTGATAAAGTTGACCATTCAAAAACTTGACTGAATTTTTCACTTTTTACTGAAACTTTTTTCATATGATGTAGACATTGCCTTTAAAAAACTTGTTTTGAACCAATGTCCAAAACGCGTGTCTAAATACTCACTGATGTATTTCAAATATTGAGTATTAAAGATGTCTTCATTGTTATTGCCATGTTGTCTAAACACCATCTTAGCATTAAAAATTAATCCAGACCCTTATCTGGGCAATATCCAAACCGAATATTTCTGACTTTATTCACCCCCAAAATATTTTAACTTTAGCTCATGGCCAGCATTGTGAAAGGACTATTATTTCACTAGAGAAACTAATGGTCTAAGAGGAGAAACAAATGTATAAGCAAATCATTACAACTCAGTGGGACAGTCTGTGATCATTGTGCTGGCTTTGTGATGGCTTTAGGCCCATTTCAGGCCTTATTTAATGTTCTGTCTTTAAATAAACTTGCTGTTATAGCCTAATACGTTTATCTCAGAAGTATGTTTTATATCATTTATACATATGGAAAATCAATAATAGCAAGTCACATAAATTAAATGTATAACCACTGAAGTAAATATATTTGTTGGTAAATTACCACAAAACCTCCTGCACGCCATCAGAAGAATTCATAAAATACAGATAGGCCTTATTGATCATACTGAGGATCCTGGACTTTTTCTTAAATAATTTATTCTTTACTTCATTTAAAGAATAGATATTGAGTACTTATTAGGTGCCAAGCACTATTCTCTGTGGTAATAACAATCTATTTAGGGACTTCAAACAGCGTGACAGCAATTAGACAGTTTGGTTTCTAATTTGGTTTGGAAGATTAATGGAAAGGACATTGAGACTAAGAGACCGGGGTTAGTTAGATGTCTACTGCAAGTTCAGACAAAATAAAGGCCCACATAATGAAAGTAATAGTTGCCATGGAGATGGAGATAATCACTTCAGGGTATGAGTAGGAGGTGAAGTCAACAGGACTTGGGGACTATTTAGCTGTAGGGAATAAGGAAGAGAAAGGTGTCAAGTGATCACCAGGTTTCTGGCTTGCACGAGTGAGTGCAGCTTGGTATCACATTCCTGATTCATCTCGTACCGGGAATGTTTAATGGATCATTAAAGGTTGTTATCTCCACCTTAGAGATTTACTGATGAGATATTACGGTATTAAGTTCTCTATGCACTATTATAAGGGTAAGTTTACCAAAATAACTATGTGGATATTGGTGGATTGGGGCCAGAAGATCAATTGAATCAATTGTCTTAAGACATGAAGTAGACCTCAAACTACATTTTGTCTTTCTGAAAATTGAATTCACTCAAAGACTTTGTGCATAAGCCATCTAAGATGGCCATAGACTCAAGACTAAACTCACTTGACTATCTAGAAAGAAACAAAAATCCAAGACTGAATAAATAATGTGGTCTTTGACTTGCTCATTTTCCTTTTAAGGAAAAAATAAAAATTGTTGCAGATGATGAGGAACAAATGGTAAAATCATTAATACTGCAAATAATGTCACTGGAAACGTCCCCATCCTTCAGGTGTGGCCTCCACTTCTGCTGCCTCAGTCAACAATAGATATTCCTGGTGAACCAAGCAAAGTTATAAAGATACCTAATTATTAGTCAGAACAGAGATATCAGTCAACACAGTGAAGAAAACCACATTGACTTTCTGTCAACAAGAAGAGGATCCTGTTACAGTCACTCTTTGCTGCATGATCCAACAGGTTATTATCCAGCCACTCTTTAGAGTAAAAGTAAACATGTCAAATAAATGGTCACTTTCAGTAAATTGACATATAAATTATGAGACACTATGTGCATACTCTTAAGGTAATTACTTTCATCATTAGAAAACCATTATTTACAATCTTCTAGGTAGGGCATATTGAAAGTTGGAGATTTATGGATATGATTAATAGAGTGCAGTGGAAACTCAGAAAAAAAAAAAAAAAAAAAAAACCACTAAGGTTGTTTAAATGTTTAGGATCTCAGTATTTCTGAAATACTTTTTATAGAGATGAGATCCAGAGAGGATAAATGACAGGCATAACTAGAAAGCGGCAAGATTTGGGGGGAAGACCCAGACATGCTGATTTCTAATTCATTTCACACTAACAAAAAGCAGTTTTCCTGAATGTCTCCAGGCATGCATCCAGCTTTTAGCAATTAAATTCAAACATGTATCTACTCTTTAGGAAGACCAGAGCCTATACCCACAACCCCAGGCAGTCATCTTTCACATATGGCTCCAACAGTATTGTTGGGAAAACAGCTCAAAGTGCCAAAGACATTTAGGCAGGATCCAAGGCATTGCTTTTATATAGCAAGCACAATGCATTGGATTTTTTTAATGTATCTATTAATTTCTACAGGGAGTTCTTAGAATTTCATTGTAACAAAATCGACACTTCACCATTAATGAAAGAATGACTTTTAAGCAAATCTTTGATCCAGGAAAATCATTCTCGTTCTGTGAAAGAGCTAGTGTGCATAGGTTTACAAAAATGAACCCAATATTGAAAAACTTCACAGAATCTCACTCCAGAAAGTGGGGCTCAAAATGGCTAATCAGAAATTTTTTCCTCCCAGAATTGCTTTTTAAAGAAAGCTAACCCCAGATCCCACCGACTTTTTAATGCTAACATAATTCAGAAGCTTTTCTTCAGCAGGAGAATTAGAAGTCTATCTTAATAATGCCTGGGGCTAGAGAGTTGGGAAATTAAATGTTATTTAGTTATCTCTATGAGCAAGAAAAGAAACACTCTAAATACCCAACTGAATTTTTTAATCCTTGAAGAAATATGTGATATATATCAAATGTGTATATATGATATATATACAAATTTTTATAGTTTAATATATTTAAAAGATTCATTAAAGGTTATTATCAATTGATTCCATTTATCCTGTGGTCTCAACTCACCAATATCCACAGAGTTATTTTGATAAACTTATCATTATATTAGTGCACAGTGAATCTAATATCATAATATCTCACCAGTAAATCTTTAAGGTGGAGATAACAATCTTTAAGGATCTTAAAGTTATATGTAAAAGATTATATATAATATACAAATTTGACACAGTTATGCTATTTATCTATAACCATATATAGTTATGCTATAGTTATACTATGTATCTCTAAATATATACAGTTATGCTATATATAGTATATATATTTGTTATGACTCTTTATGGTTAAGAGATATATATATATAGCAAAACTATATCAAATTTACAGTCCTTAGACAACTACAAAAGCTAGATCGTGGCAGTCTCATTTTGTTTAATGAAGTATGAGAGCCTACTATGTGCCAAGCCTGGTGCTCAAAGAATGATAGAGAAATAAATAAACATGATCACCAACTCCCAAAGACTTTATAAGGTAATGGAAAGACAGCTGTAACAATAAGAAATAGAAAGAGGTACTGAACATGAAAGTATTTACATTCCGCCCTAGAACTGTGTTACTGAGTCCTCTCTTGATCAGGAGAATAGAAGGAAGTATTTTGAAATCCTCTCTATGTGCAATAAGTCATTTGTTCAATCATTTAACCATTCTTTGAGCAAATATTTATTGAAGATCAACTACACGAACAAAACAAAGTGCCTAGCTTATCAAAGCTTCATTCTAGTGAAAGAAGGCAGATAACAAGTAAGCAAACAAAACAAAAGACAAATAAATTATGTGAATTTTGTTTCAGTAACAATACTATGAAAAAACATCAACAGGGCAAATAGGATATACAGCATGCAAGAACGTAAGAGCCGGCCCCACTGACGAGACCAGAGCTGAAGAGGAGGTATTAAAGGGGCAAGCCATGTGGGTATTTAGGAAAGGGGTATTCAAGACAGCAGGTGCAATAGCCCAGGGACACACCAGGAAGGCCTATCTGTCTTGAGCAGAATGAGCACAGAGCAGACTGGTAGAAGGTGAAGTTAGAAAAGTAACTGGAAAATAGATGCAGATTGAGAACGTCTTCACTAGCAAGGGTCACTAACTTGAATATTAGGTCAGATGTTTATACGAATTTTCATTATGTCTAGTAGGCAAACAGTAAACTGGTAAAATCACAACAGATGTGCTTAGAAGACTTCAGAGGAAAAGTACATCAAAATTAATATTTTAGTCCCTAACAATCTAGTCATACCTTATAGAAGAGTTGACTAAGGAACAATGATTAATAAACATAGAAAGAAAAAGAATAAGATGAGCAAAATGTGATGCCTACTTTCAAGAAACTCTCAGTTCAGTAGATTCCTCTGACCCTTACAACAACCTAATGAATTAAGTATTATTACCCCCATTTTTAATTGAGGAAATTGATGTAAGTAGCTTGATCTAAATTACATACATGGTGGACAAATCAGAATTTAATACCAAAATCTTTAATCTCCAAGTCTTGCGAATTTTCATTCTAAAATGACCTACTTAAAAAATATCACTTTTTCTCTCCGCCCTGCCTTTGTAGAAATTGACTTAAACCAATTCACTTTGAAAGAAAGTAATGCAAAATATAACTTTTATAACTGTGTGCTTGTTTATAGAAGAATGAGAACTAAAGGTAGAATGTTTTAAATTGTGTCTATAAGATCTTAATTCATTAGTTTGATACTGTGGAAAATATGCCTCTATATTACATTCAAAAGTACCCATAATTTGTTGAAGAGTTCATTTTGTGTTATAATTAGAGAAAAAAAGATGGGAATTTCTGTTGTCTAGCAATTTTCATTGGTTGAACAACTTATACGGAATGAACTCTTTCAAAAGAAAAAAATTAAAACTAGCAGAAGTCCACTTTCCCATTAGCTTTAAAAAAAAAAAAATCCCTAAGATTTGTTTTTAAATATAAAGAAAACCGTTAAATAATTCTTTCCTAATATTCTGTGCTGTCCCATAGAGGACCCGATTAGAAGGTTTCAGAGAGAAACAAGTACAGTAAAATTAAGAATGAAGGTAGATTTTACTTAATAAGCTAATTTCTTGTAGTCTGTATTATTGCAACAATAAAATATATATAAAGTTAAAATTCACCTTCTTCTATGTGTGTCTTCTTGCAATCTCATGAGGCAGGGTGTCTCGGGAAGAAGACTTCACTATCTTTAAAAAAAAAATTTAATTTTTTTTAAGTGTATGTGTTCATTCACAACTGTTATGTTACCAACTCCTTCCCTGAGTAGCTGAAATTTCCCCTGCAGTTAGATGTTCCTCTTCTTTTACGTGCTTTGTAATCAGATAAGCAAGGGAGATCACAAATGTTCTGTCCCAGCCCTGGGGCTGTATGAGGAAAGAAAGGCTACTTTCTTTGCCTTAGCTTGCCATATGCATTTTCACATCGTGAGTTCTTTACTGCTTGAAAAATTAACACAGGTGAATCCCTTTAACTGGCCCTGACTGGTTGAATTCAGGAAAGGTGCCAATTATACAATATTCCTGATTTCCAGAGTTCACAAAGTGCACATTGTCTGAGAAATAGACACATTTTATTTTCGATTTACTTTTAAAGACGTATACCTCTAAGCAATAAAACATCTCAGAATTTTTTTTTTTTTTTTTTTTTGAGACGGAGTCTCTCTCTGCCACACAGGCTGGAGGGCAGTGGCGCAATCTCGGCTCACTACAAGCTCCGCCTCCCGGGTTCACGCCATTCTCCTGCCTCAGCCTCCCGAGTAGCTGGGACTACAGGCGCCTGCAACCACGCCCGGCTAATTTTTTGTATTTTTTTTTTTTTAAGTAGAGACGGGGTTTCATCGTGTTGGCCAGGATGGTCTCTTTCTCCTGACCTCGTGATCCGCCCGTCTCCGCCTCCAAAGTGCTGGGATTACAGGCGTGAGCCTCCACGCCCGGCCCAGAATATTTTTATTAGGTGATCCTTGACTCACTTTTATTGTTCAGAATGTAGCAGAAATACTGGCTGGGAAAGGGAAGACCCAAATTCTAGTCTTCTCATGGTAAAATTAGTGATGGTGGTAGTGACTAGGTCTACAAGGTCCCCTCCAGATCTAAGATTCCCAAAGCTGTGTTGGCCACTGATGAGCTTCTTTCTCTGACGTCCAGCTTTGCCATTTATCTATAGCATTGTCATTAAGCAGTGGTGAACTGTTTTACTGAATCCCTGTTCTAGCATTTCTGGAGAATATTCCAGTTAAGCGGCAGTGCCATTTATCAGGGAAAAGATGCGGTAAGTTGTTGTTATCAACTTAGAGAATTTACTTTTATTCAATTATTTCCTAAGATGGATGTGCACTTTTCTCTAACTTTGGGAAGGGGGATATAGAAGAATAAGGCTTATATTTGAACTTTTAATTCCTGCAAATGTAAATGTAGACACATTTGTATCTCTGTAAACTTTTTAAAAACCATTCTCATTATTTCAACAATTTAATTTAAAATAATGTTTGGGCCGGGCGCGGTGGCTCAAGCCTGTAATCCCAGCACTTTGGGAGGCTGAGACGGGCGGATCACAAGGTCAGGAGATCGAGACCATCCTGGCTAACACGGTGAAACCCCGTCTCTACTAAAAATACAAAAAACTAGCCGGGCGAGTTGGCGGGCGTCTGTAGTCCCAGCTACTCGGGAGGCTGAGGCAGGAGAATGGCGTGAACCCGGGAGGCGGAGCTTGCAGTGAGCTGAGATCCTGCCACTGCACTCCAGCCCGGGCGACAGAGCAAGACTCCGTCTCAAAAATAATAATAATAAAATAAAATAATGTTTGGGGACAACTATTCCAGATATGACAAAGTTTTCAGTGCCTCATTCTCTGACGTTTTCAGCAAGTGTACACCCACAAAGAAGGTTGAAGTTTGGCAGTACGCTTTTGAAACCACAGCTGTCTTGAACATGCTTTAAATCGTCTTGACTGCACAATGTACTAGTACAATGAAGTCAATTCTGCAATCCCAGTGAAATGTTCAAGTTTTCTATTTTCTTTTAATTGACTTTGAACAGCAGTTTATATTTTCTGAATGAATAGGTGATTTTTTGGCTATTCTTAATTAGATTCTCCTTTTATTGCTTTATAATCAGAGAATATGGTCTATATGATTTCTGCTTTCTGCAATTAATTGAGATTTTCTTTATAGGCCAACAGTACATGGTTAATTTTCTATGCTATTTATGTTTCACGAGACAATATATTCATTCCTTTTTGGATACAAAGTTAAACATTAAACATCTTAACGGTGTTATTTAAAACTCTAGAGCCTTTCTTGTTTTTAGCTAATTGTTCTGTTATTTTCTAGGGCACTGTCTGCTACTATAATAGAAGATTCATCACTTTTTCCTTTGCATTTTTAGCTGTTTTTGATTTACCTCCTTTAAAGCTATACTGTTAGGTACAAAATGTCCATGACTGTTATATATTCTTGGGAATTTTTTTCCTTTCCTCAGTGTGAAATATCCCTTTGTCACTTTGGCTTTTTTACCTGACTTCTGTTTTGTCTTAGGTTAATTTAAAAATACTTAAACTTTATTTTTCATTAGTGTTAACCTGGTATGTATTTCTTGACTTTTTAATTTTTCTAAGTAATTTATTTTGGATATCTGTTATCAATAAAATATAGTTAGATTTTTTAACCCAAACTGAGAGTCAAAATAATAGGAATATATTTATTATAATTTCTTATGTGTTAAACTTCTTCTTGCCATAGTAATTTAAATATTGCTTGTCCTGTTTTGTTATAGACTGAATTTTTCTCCATATTGGTGTATTGATTAAAGCTGTTGTAGAATTATTTTATTAATTTGGAGATAGAAAGATTTGTTCTACTGGCTTTTCTACATGGTTCAAAGGTTATGCATTCTGTTTCAACTTTTCCAGCCTTTCCCTTATACTTCTAACGTATATACTTAATGTATATTTTCTATCAGTGGCAAAATTTAATTGTAAGTGAGAACCCTTAACATACTTTCATGATGCTATTCAGATCACTAAGTTTTTTATTGTGCCCTCAATTTTGAAAAACTATGTTTTTAATTGATAGTACACCACATAAGAAAAAAATTAAAAGGTACAAAGAGGAATACAATCAAATCTGTCTTCCATCTCTGTCCCCAGCCTTTCAGCTCACTTCCCCAGAGGTGACTACTAGTAAATATTTCTTGTGTGTTCTCACAGAGATAGTTTGTGCATTTATAGCCTTGTAGTCAAGCTTTTTTTTTTTTTAAGACAATGGTATCATATTCTATACACTGTTCTGTGTGTTTTGTGTTTTATGTATATATTTTGCTTTTGTTTTCAGCAATATACTTTGGGCATCTTTTAATATAAACATAGGAAACCCCTTTTTTGGTCTGATTGCTTTTTGCTTTTTTTTTTTTTTAACTGTTTTAAAATGAAATATATTTATTAAAGAAGTAAGACATCCATATATCTTTTTTAAAAAAAATTAAGACACACAGTGAAAACTCTAGCTTCTACTCTCTGTTTGCCCACTTTCAGCATCAAACTAGGAAATCGCTATTTTCATTTTCTTGCATTTTCCTATTGTTCCAGAGTTTTTCTGTACAAGTACAATAAAAATGTATATGTTTTCCTCCTCCTTACTCACAAAAGATAATATAATATAGTTGCTCTTTGAACAACATAGATTAGAACTGTGTGGGTTCACTTACGTGCAAATTTGTTTCAGTAAATATCTAAGACAGTTTTTTTAAAATTTGTGACAATTCAGAGACTTGCAGACAAATCACATAGCCTATAAATAGTGAAAAATTATGAAAAAGTTAAGTGGTGAATGTATAAAATATACATAGATACTAATGTATTTTATTATTAACTATCATGAAACATATACAGGTCTATTAAGTTAAAATTTATCAAAACTTCTCTCCAGAAACACAGACCATACGTGGCACTATTTGCAGTCCAGAGAAATGTGAACAAATATAAAGATGCAGTGTTAAATCATAACTGCATAAAGTTAACTATAGTGAATACTGTACTACTGTTATAGTTTCATTGCTACCTCCCGTTGCTGTTGTGGTGAGCTCAAGTTACTAGTTATTAGTGTTTATTTCAAATATCGTATGCTGTGGGATGCTCATCATCTCCACTTGAGTAGTTCCTCTCTCCACTAAACAGTGTATTGCAATAAAAAGTGATCTCTCCCAGTTCTCAGATATTTGTCATCATATTTAGTGCAATACTGTAAACTTTGAATAACACTATGGGACTCATACAAAGTGCCATTGGTGATGCTAGGAGTGCTCCCAAAAAGCAGACAAAAGTCATGATATTGCAAGGAAAAAAAAATCGGCAGATACGAACTGTAGATTGAAGTTTGCAGCTACAGTTGCCCGCCATGTCAGTACAGTATCAATGAATATAATACAGTACTGTAAATGTGTCTTCTCTTCCTGATGATTTTCTTGATAATATTTTTTCCTCTGGTTTATTTTTTTGTAAGGATACAGTATTTAACATACAAAATATATGTTTTAATTGATTGTTGATAGGATTGGTAAGGCTTCTGGTCAAGAGTACGCCATTAGTTAAGTCTTGGGAGCCAAACGTTATACATGGGGAACAGAAAATCAAAAATCTCATATTCTCACTTACAAGTGGGAGCTAAACACTGAGTACATACGAACACAAAGAAGGAAATGACAGACACTGAGGCCTACTTGAGGATGGAGAGTGGGAGGAGGGTGAGGACGGAAAAAATACCTATTGGACGTTTACATTAACTGGGTGATAAAATAATCTGTACAACAGACTCCCACTACATATAATTTACCTATATAACAAACCTGCACATGTATCCTTGAACTGAACTGAATACATATATATATATATATATATAATTTTTTTTTGACAGTCTCACTTTGTGTATATGTGTGTGTGTGTGTGTGTGTGTGTGTGTGTGTGTGTATTTTTTTAGACAAAGTCTCACTCCTTCACCCAGGCTGGAGTACAATGTCACAATCTTGGCTCACTGCAACCTCCACATCCCGAATTCAAGCAATTCTTCTGCTTCAGTCTCCCAAGTAGCTAGGATTATAGCACGTACCACCATGTCCAGCTAGTTTTTTTTTTTTTTTTTTTTTTTTTTTTGTATTTTTAGTAAAGATGAGGTTTTGCCATGTTGGCCAGCCTGGTCTCAAACTCCTGTCCTCAGGTGATCCACTTGCCTTGGTCTCTCAAACTGCTGGGATTACAGGTGTGAGCCACTACACCCAGTTGAAAATAAAAAATAAAATAATTTTAAAAAACACACACAAAAAAGTTAGTTTTGGTTTTTCACCTGTGTGAAGAGTTGGTGTCTCTAACTTTCATGTTGTTCAAGGATCAACTGTATATACTTGCCTTTTCACATAACAATATATTTGCAGAGAACTTTCAATATTTTACCCATCTAGTTTCTACAGTAATTTTTACAATGGTGTGGCACTTCATCATGTGAGTGTACAATACTTTATTTAATCAGTCTGCTATTAATAAACATTTGGTTTTTATCTAACTTTTTGCGATTACAAAGATGCCTTTTTTCATTTCATATATAAATACCTTTTTTCATATATTATTTTACTCACTTCACAAGTATTTCTGTCCAAATAAATCACTTATGTGCAAGAACATTTGTAGGACAAATTCCCATATGTAGAATTGTGCTATCTTCTTAATGCACAGTTTTTCTTTATATGGATGTTCTATATTTTACTCAATCAGTTTCTTATTGATAGATATTTGGATTGTTTTCAATATTGTGCTAATACAAAAAATTATGCAATTAATTTCCTTGTATATAAACAAGTGAAATTTCATTTGCGTGCATACATATCTGTAAGGTCACCTCCCAGATGTATGATTGCTGGGTCAAGGCCACTGTATAACCTAATATGTGTTGCTTGACTTCTGTCACTGCTCTTCATATAGACTTTACTGATCTTACTCTCACCAGTAGCATTTAGGAGGCTTATTTTCTCATTCTCTCACCAAATCAATGTGTTATCAAAGCATTCAAACTTTTTAATTTTTTTTTTTTTTTTTTTTTTTTTTT
>NC_045435.1:104382903-104411890 GCF_002776525.5 Piliocolobus tephrosceles | reverse complement strand
TTTTTTGAGACAGAGTCTCGCTCTGTCGCCCAGGCTGGAGTGCAGTGACCGGATCTCAGCTCACTGCAAGCTCCGCCTCCCGGGTTACGCCATTCTCCTGCCTCAGCCTCCCGAGTAGCTGGGACTACAGGCGCCCACCACCACGCCCGGCTAGTTTTTTGTATTTTTTTTTTTTAGTAGAGACGGGGTTTCACCGCGTTAGCCAGGATGATCTCGATCTCCTGACCTCATGATCCGCCCGTCTCGGCCTCCCAAAGTGCTGGGATTACAGGCTTGAGCCACTGCGCCCGGCCCAAACTTTTTAATCTTATAGATGAAAAGTGTTATCTAATTGTACTTTTAGTTTGCATTTTTCATAGTATGAATGAAGTTGGGTATATTTTCAAATATTTAAGAATCCCTTATATCTCCTTGCTTTTGCCTACTTTTCTATTATATTATTGGCCTTTTTATTGATTTATAAGAATCCTTCATATATTGAGGATATTGATCTTGTGTAACAAATATTTAATCTCCAAAATCTCTCATTATTTATTGTTGCTAGATGCAATAATTCCTTGGAACTCTCTAATATTAGTTGTCCTTATTTTAAATTATTCTTCTGTTTGTTCTCTTACTCCAAGAATGTGGGCTAATCTTTAAAAATTCCTGTTTATCTGTTTTCTGTGTTTACTCTAAACCAGCCTCAGTGATTATGGAGGAAAGATAGAATGTACTGTCAGGTTATATTTTATGTTTTGGTATAGAGTCTCCACATCCTTCCTAGGGGGAGAGAAGTAAATGCCTTGGGCAATATTCTGCCCCTCTGGCCCCAGAGCCCCCTCACCTTAGCCTGTGGGCCAGTTCTGCTGCTGCCTACTTTAGCATACATAGGTTGGAGAGACAAGAGGCAGGGACTGCCCTGTCACAACAGTGGGGCTGCCAATTACACATTCTGACATGTGTCTGCGGACCCTTCCTTCTCCTTGTAACCACTGACTCAGAGCTTTGGCTTCCCTGGAATTGTTTCTACCTAGGGATAAGTCCAGACGTACTTCCTTTTAGTATGTTTTGCTTTATTGTGCTTCGCGAACACTGCATTTTTTATAAATTGAAAGTTTGTGGCGACCCTGCATCGAGCAAATATATTGGCACCATTTTTCCAAGAGTATGTACTCACTTTGTATCTGTGTCACTTTTGGTAATCCTTGCAATATTTCAGATGTTTTCATTATCATGTCTAGTATGTGGATCTGTTATCAGTGATCTCTGACGTTACTACTGTAGTTGTTTTGGAGTGACACGAACCATGCTTTTATAAGACAGTGTACTTAATAGGTAAATGTTGTATGCATTCTGACAGCTCCATCAACTAATGGTTCCCCCATCTCTCCCTTTTCTTGGCCCTCCCAATTCCCTGAGAGAAAACAAAATTGAAATTAGGCCAATGTCCTCTATGTCTTCATGTGAAGAAAGAGTTGCACATCTCTCACTTTAAATCAAAAACTGTGAGGTAGACATGTCAAAAGGTGAGAGAGGTTGAAAGCTAGGCCAGCAGTAAAAGATTATGATTCACTGAAGGCTCAGATTAGCTTTTTTTTTTTTTCTAGCAATAGGGTCTTTGTAAATTAAGGTATGTACTTTTTTTAGACATAATGCTATTGCACTCTTAATAGACTATAGTGCAATGTAAAAGTAAATTTTATATGCACTGAGAAACCAAAAAATGTGTGTGACTGACTTTACTGTGGTATTTGTTTTATTGCAATGGTCTGGAACTAAACCCACAATATCTCCAACATATGCCTCTACTGTTTTGTTCAAGTTTTGGGCCATATCTTCTACAGGTTATTTCTCCCATAATTTTATCCTATATAGTCATTTTGTTTGGTGGGTTGGTTTTTGTTGTTGTTGCTTGTTTTAATGTTGGGGAATCCTCAAGAAAATGCTATTACCATTTTCTTGATAATAAAAATAAATCAGCATAGTTACTGACATTTCAGTCCGAAATACTGTTTCTCTCTGTGGCATGTTTTTTGTTGTTGTTGTTGTTGTTTGTTTTTTTGTTTTTTGTTTTTTGGCAACAAGAGAGATGCGTGCTCAGGATACAACCTTAATAAAACCTCCCCAAATTGTCTTGAAAACCCAAAAGGTGGGAACACTACCTACATTTCCGACTGGATGGTTTTGCTCATTCTATGCTTCTTGAGGTCAGAGTTGATAATATCTACAAACTTGGGACTTACTTAACATGGTGTCTGGCTCATAAGAGGGATTCAATAAATGTTTATTGCATGATGAAAGGAAGGAAAGAAGGAAGGAAGAAAAAAAGAAAGGAATTTTAAGAATTATTTTGATTAGGGTCAACTCAACATGTTTTTATTGAGTATATTACTACATGCCAGGTCCCTCTAGGCACAAGTGTTATAAATCTGAATAAAACACTTTTCTTGCCCTCCTAAAGCATGTGTGTATAGGCAGGGGAAGATTAGAAGCATTCTTCCTAAAGTCTAAGGTTAATATCCTCAGAAAAAAAAAAAAAACTGATATAAATATATTGTAACTAAATCAGGCTTTAGAGGAGAACAGAGAAGGTAATTACTTGGTAATTTGGACAGAGAGAGAAGCTTATTTCTAGGTGACTAAAACTAGAGGTAGAGGGGGAGAGAACAGAGGTCTAAACCATATGTTTTATTATAGGCACAGGAAAGGTTTTGCAGATGTATCGCCAACTTTTCCATATACTCTCAGTCACAAAAAGGAGCAATAACTGCATATTTTTAAAAGATGATTTAAAAGTAAAGTTTCTTGGAAATACAGATGACAGATAAACTATAGCAGGCAAGAATTATTTCAAATATTAAAATAGTCTTTTGAACTTTGTTAATTTTAAAGTAAATTTTGCTTTTGAAACACATTAGGCTCGTGCTTTTAGGAAAGTGGTTTAAAATTAGCAAGCAAGAGGTTTGCTTTTCTGGTGGGTGCTCCACTCTGAAAAACTTAATAGCTCACTTCTGTTCTCCATCATGCATAAATTCTGTAGCGTGAACAGTTCTCACTGGCATAGCCTAACACAAGAGCAGGAGCAGGATGCCTGCAACCAGGATACTGGGAAGCAACAGGAGGGGTGGAAGATAAAAGGAAAGCAGACAGCAGGAAGGCCAAGAGAAGAGAGATTCTTGTGCACCCATCTGAGATTGATCTTATGATCTAAAAGGTGATAATGCATTAAATTCTAAAAGTATGTTTTCCAACATCCTCCAAATGTTGCCTTCTCATGTTCTATGGCATGTGAGATTGGGTTCTTTCTGATAAATAAGCCTACCTGCATGCACAGCCAGATACTGTAAAGCTCGGCAGTGGGGCCGCATACAGAGCTGTCCAGCACGTGGCCATCTTTTTGCAGGATGGCGTGAGATGAGAACAGAGAACTGTAGGTAGGGCGTGGTCTAAAGAACCAGCAGTGGGGACAAACACCCTGGAGAGTGTCATTAAGTTGCTTGACTTCTTTCTGCCTCAGCTTCCTCATTTACAAAATGGGGGTAATCACGGTAATTAGCTCTTACGATTGTGGACAGGATTAAACAAAATCACATACTTAAAACTCTCAGCATAGTTCTTGGCACACAGCGAATATTTGATAGTGTACTCTTTTTATTATGATTAATTTCTTCACACCACCTAGCTGCAATACCTTAAACAGGCCATTCTTAAAGCTGCTGTCAGGTGATCCCCAAAGGTTCTGAAACCCTCTCAGGGGGTCCACGATGTCAAAACAATTTTTGTATAGATATTATTTTCAAAATAATAATATGTTCATAACAATAAAAAATGACTTGCCTTTTTATTCTCATTCTGGCATGAATGCACAGTGAAGTTTTCCAGAGGCTGCATGGTATATAATGCCACAGGAGATTGAATGCAGGGGCAGATATGAGAATCTAGCTTCTTTCTGTGAAGTCAGGCATTAAAGAGATTTGCAAAAATGTAGAACAATGTAACCCTTCTGACTAAATGTTTTTGTTTTAGAAAAGTATAGTTACTTTTTACAAAAATATGTTACATGCACTTCTAGGGAAGCTGAGGCAGGAGAACCGCTTGGACCCGGAAGGTGGAGGTTGCAGTGAGCCGAGACTGTGGCACTGCACTCCAGCCTGGGCGACAGAGCAAGACTCCTCAAAAAATATAAAATGAAATAAAATAAAAAATTTTACATGCAATTAGTTTGTGACTATTTTTAATGAATTAGTAAACAAACATTTTATAAATTTCTTACTTTAAATTTCTAGTACTGTAAATATAAATATATGGAACCTACATAAATAAAACCTCTTTGGAATCCTTAATTTTTACTAGTGTAAAAGGGTCCTGAGACCAAAAATTTTCAGAACTTTTGCCTTAAATCACACAGGTAATCATTAGTATAATTCCTTTTTTCTCTATTTTTATTGATTTTTAAACTTTATTATTTACAAAGGCGATGGGAAGATTTAGAGTACAAAAATAAGTGAAAAGAAGGATTAAACATCCTATAATCAAACCACTCAGTGACAGTCATTATTAATATGTTGGCCTATATACTTCTGGTGTTTAATTCATGAATATATCATGCACATATAATTAAAATATAATAATATGGGACATAATGTTTTGGGACTTTTTAATTCAAAATATATCATAAAATCAACCTATGTCATTAGCTGTTTTCCTACAATATCCTTTATAATGACTGTATTATCATTTATTTAATTAAGCTCCTATTTTGGGCCATTTATATTGCTCACTTTTTTTTAACGTTACACAGAATGTTACACTGAATATCCTTTATATGCATACTTAACAATTTCTTAGAATGAATTCCTAGAAGTAGAATTGTTGGATACGCCTTTTTTTTTTTAGACGGAGTCTCGCTCTGTCACCAGGCTAGAGTGCCATGGTGAGATCTTGGCTCACTGCAAGCTGTGTCTCCCGGGTTCAAGCGATTTTCCTGCCTCAGCCTCCAGAGTAGCTGGACTACAGGTACACGCCAGCACGCCAGGCTAATTTTGGTATTTTTAGTAGAGACGGGGTTTCACTATGTTGGCCAGGATGGTCCCGAGCTCTTGACCTCGTGATCTGCCCACCTCGGCCTCCCAAAGTGCTGGGATTACAGGCGTGAGCCACCGGAGTCTCACTCTGTTGCCCAGGCTACAGTACAATGGCGCAGTCTCGGTTCACTGCAACCTCCGCCTCCTGGGTTCAAGGATTCTCATGTCTCAGTCTCCTGAGTAACCGGGATTACAGACACCCACCGCCACGCCCTGCTAACTTTTTTGTATTATTTTTAATAGAGACGGGTTTTCACCATGTTGGCCAGGCTGGTCTCCAGTACCCGACCTCAGGTGATTCTCTCGCCTTGGCCTCCCAGAGTGCCGGGATTACAGGCGTGAGGCACCGTGCCTGGCCAGAATATCCATATTTTAAGGTTCCTAATATCTGTTGCCAAATCACTCTTCAGAAATGTTGTAAAAGCGTATATATAGGCCGTTTATAATTGACATCCTTGCATTATTTCATATCTTTGCCAATCTGATAGATTTAAAATATCTCATTTTTATGATTTATATTTGTTGGACTACTAGCATGTTTGATTATTTTTTCATATTTATCCTGGCTTTTTATAGTTTACTTTCTGTAACATGCTTATTAGAATAATGTATTTTCATCGAATTGATGTAACTTCTAAAAGTTGCTCACTTCCCTCAAGTATTATATACTGGGTTACACACTGGCTTATTAAACACCAGTGATTACATAGCTGTATAATATTTAATATCTTTATAAATATAAGCGAAATCCTATTGGGTAAATTCAGTTGCTGCAAACCCTCCTCACTGTGTTTTATCTCTATGAAAATTTGAATTTCGAAGAACCAGGTAACCATCATTTATATGATCTAAAAATTAGGAGTATGTAATGGAACGGTACAAAATTACAAAATGCTATTTAAAAGTAAGTAAAATTATTTTTTATTTTTAAAAATTATTTTTCAGTATTTGAAAATATTCAAAAGCAAATAAAAATAAATATTTTTAGTTAAATATTTTTTGGTCGCAAATAGTTTCCCAAGCCTAGCATGGTATTAGCCAAATCAGACAAAACTCCTAGGAATGTTAACTAATGAGAAAAGGAACCATGCCTGTGTGGCACAGGAAAGAGAAAGACAGCTAAGGATAGGAGAGTACAGGGATAGATGGGGTTGGACAGGGCCACCTGGGGCCCCGGCAGACAGTGGTGTTCACAAGTGCTGGATGTGTGTGGGCTGAAACAAAAAAGTGTCAGGCCAGTGTGTTAGTCTAAAGTTGGGCTGGCTACAGCCTTATAGTCCCAGCATGCATACCCTCTTCTCTCTCCTCAACCCCTCCCTGTCCACTATCTGAGGCCAAAGTAAGACAGACAGGACTCATGGAGAAGAAGCCGGAAATAGCTGAGCAGAGCAATAGCCCCCAGATTAGCAGGCTGGGGTTCAGTCCCGTGAAAGGCTCCAACAGGAAGAAAAATCCATGCTGATTGTATGGCTCAGTCCACACAACAGAGGCAGAAGACTTCTATGGAGCTTAGTTTGTGCCTCACACCAAGTCAACAACAGCAAGCTCCAAAGATCCTCCCTGTCCTTGTTAAGAAGAGCTAAACAAGTAGGTTAGACCAAGGCTGTAGCTGCAAAGAGCTGAGGAAGGAACACACCAAATGAATACCAGCTGCTTCTAACTGTAATACCATTAATCTCACTCTGTCCCTGAAACTCCAGGCAGAATCCTGCACACAGTGGGGCCTGCAAATATTTGATTAGTATTCTTAAGAATTTTTGTTAACTCTTCAAAACAAGGATTTTGTTTACTAAAAAGAGTGGGAAAATAAAAGTTACTCCCACTTATGTCACTGATCATTTTATCTAAAGTGGGGCCTGCAAATATTTGATCAATATTCATAAGAATTTTTGTTAACTCTTCAAAACAAGAATTTTTTTTTTTTTTTTTTTTTTTTTTTTTTACCAAAAATAGTGGGGAAAATAAAAGCTTTACTCCCATTTATTTCAATGGTCATTTCATCTGCTTAAGTTTCCTACTGGGAATCCTAGTAAATATTTAAGCCATTCCGATCTACCTTGCCAGTTGCTACTTAGGGAGAATTAAGCAGTGGATTACAAGAATGGTTTCTTCAGAAGCTTTGAAGTCTGCTGTTTTAGGCTTTACAATCACAGGAATGTCTCATCCACTTCCCCTTCTCCTTTCTTTTTTAATCTTTTGTTTTTTTTAAAAAATAGCTATAAACACACCAACCTATGTTGCTATAATGATTTTCTTAGTGAACACTGTAGTTAAGGTTATATGCAGACTTCTATTATAATCCCTTATCTTCACTAGTTCCCAAGTTTTTGAACACATCCCTTTACCGTAAAACTTTCCAGGCTTTGTTCCTCGTTCAGATAAGCTTTAAACTCAGTCTGTTCAGCTACTTCTGAGAAGGGAGCAAACAAGAGTGTAATGTTTTGCCCATGGGTATTGGAAAGCCTAATTTACAAAAGTTGACATATTCAGCAGGGCCACTCATTACTTGGGAAAACGTCATCATCCAGAGAATTATCAAAGAATCAAAAGAACAGGAGAAAGCAGTCAAATGATGTGTAAAAGGCCAATCAATTTGGCTCCTACTCAGACATCACAATTCAAAATATCTGAAAACCAGCCTATTGATAAGTGGATATTCCATATATCAGAATTTTCTACTCTAAGAATGAATATCATTAACTTGAGTTCTTTTAATGTACTTGAGAGTAGTTTTTGTGCACAGCTACTACTCTTCAGTGGTTTACTTTGGTTTAAAAATTAATCTTCAATTCACTATGGTTACAAAATCAAAACTTCCTTAAGATTTTACATTTACCAGATAAAACTTATAAGCCTAATATATTTTAGCAAACATTTTAAGGGCCTTAAATTAATATTTTGTCCTACGTACAGAATTGGTTAAATACCTTAAAATATTCTTAATTATATTTACTAATTCAATATATCCAATTTTCCTTGAATTATAGCTTTTTTGACTCAATAAGCTTTTCCAAAATGTTTAAATAAATCATATAAATATGACAAATAAATTTAACTTAAAAATCTCAAATCTAAGCCAATTACTTAATTCCACATTTAAAAGTTGAATCGTAAGTCTGTCATTTACTCTAAGATGCCAAAGTTTCTGAAACAAACTATAAATGCTTGAATTAATAACCAGCACAGATTTTTTTATGCAAGAATGTCAATACTATGAGTTTGGATTTTATAAACACTGTGTATTTAATTCTGTATTGAGGGGAGTTAAAACTTGTTTACTCGATAATAAGTAATTATGTCATCCTAAGCAAATTTTAGGATTACTTCTCAGTTCCTCAAGACGCTTGTCTGCTTCCATCATGCCAATAATTCTTTTCTGAGTTATCTTCTTTATTTCTTTCTTTTTTTCTTAGTTATAGTACCTGCCTGCTGCTACCCAAAATCCACAATTGCCATTAATATCTTAATGCAAAGCAATTTAGCCATTCTGGCGAAATTTCTCCTAATTGGACCTAACCAGGTCTTCTTTTCCGTCTCAAAATGTCTACTAAATTTTGTAATGTAATAAGCCTTAAAAAAAAAAAAAAAAAATCCAGTGGTCTTTGAGATATCTGGTGCCTTAACTAATGCTCCTGATCTAAAATGTGGAAGCAGAGTAAGATATTTCATTCTAAATAGTGTTTATCTTCCTTCCAGGTTAATTAAGTGTTAAGCCTCCTAAGGACAAAGATTATAATTTTACTCTTTTTTATTTTTATTACTTACTTATTTTTACAGACAGGGTCTCGCTATGTTTTCCAGGCTGGAGTGCACTAGCTACTCACAGGCACAGTCACAGTGTGCTGCAGCCCTGAACTCCTGGCCCCAAGTGATTCTCCCACCTCAGACTCCTGCGTAGCTGGGACTACAGGCGCATGCTACCATACCTGACTTTACTCTCTTTTCAACTCCGCACATACAGTGGTCTTCTAACAGTGTTTCTGTTGATTCATGGGGGCCCAGAAATCATGCTGGTGTCCTACATAGTGGTATCTTTTGAGAGGAAGTGCAGAAAATTAAAGATAAGTACAAAGTTTTTGCTACTCATTCCATTGAGAAGTGGAGTCTATTTCCCCTCCCCTTGAATCTGGGCTGACTTTAGTCACTTATTTGACCAACAGAGTAGAGTAAAGGCAAAGTTAGGCCAGCTTCAAGGCTAGGCTTTCAGAGGACTGGTAGCTTCTGCCTTGCTCCCTTGGAGCCCTGTGACATTGTGATATAAGATGACATACATATTTGGTCTCTGATGCCGGTCACTCTGGCACGAGCTTCTAAACCCTTGTACTTTCCTGAGTAATCAGGGTGCTAAGGGATGCATTCGTTCTAATATTTGGTCTTTGACCCCAGTTCTTGACACAGAATTTCTAATCTCTTGGAATTTTGTGGGTGCTAGGAGCATTTTTTTGGTGCCTCTTGGTGGGCTCCTGAATGTGTGCTCACCCATAGTTAATGGGGACTAACCCATGATTAGAAGCTTAAACTTTCAGCCCCACACCTCATTATCTAGGATGGGGAGAGGGGCTGAAGATTGAGTTAACAGTCAATTATGCCTACATAATGTAGCCTCCATAAAAATCCCAGAACTTTAGCATTCAGAGAGCTTCCAGGAGGCTGAACATATGGAGGTCCTGGGAGAAAGGTGCACTCAGAGAGTGCATGGAAGTTCCTCACCCCTCTCTAAATACCTTGCCCTGTGCATTTCTTTCATCTGCCTGTTAATCTGTATCTTTTGGTGTATTCTTTATAACAAATCAGTAAATGTAAGTAAGCCACTTTCCTGAGTTCTGTGAGTCACTCTAGCAGATGTTCAAACCCAAGAAGGGGGTTGTGGAAAACTCCAGTTTGCAACCACGGCAGATAGAAGTTGTGGGTAACCTGGGAACCTACTACTTATGGTTGGCATCTGAAGTAGGGGGCAGTCTTGTGAGACTGAGCCATTAACCTGTGGGATCTAATGTTATCTCCAGGTAGATGGTTTCAAAACTGAGTTGAGCCCTAGGGCACTCAGTGGGTGTCCACGGGATAACTGCTTGGTTTAGGAAAACTCCCACAGTTTGGTGACCAGAGATATTCTATGTTGATAGTATAACAGGAGAAAACAGTTGGGAGTTTTCCTATTATATACCACTACCAATAAAAAGCCTGACTTCCCTGAGGCTGCTATAAACTGAGGAAGCTCAAGGCACGTGAAGAGGTCACACATGGGTGCTCTGTCCAACGGTCACCCTCACTACTAGATGCTTGAATGAATTATCTTGTACATACAGGTCAGTCAATACTTCAGAAGACTCTAGTTGATCTCTGACTGTAACTACATGAAAGACCCCAAGCAAGAATCATCCAGCTGGGCACAATCAATCCACAGAAATATGCGCGATAATAATATAATGTTTTTGTGAGCCATTACACTGTGGGGTGGTTTTACTAGGAAGCAATATATAATTAGCATAACAGATAATCATGACTACGGTTTTGGGGTTTTAAAAATTTATTTTTAATTGATGCATAATAATTGTACACATTTATGGAATACATGTAATAATTCAATATATGTATACAATGTTTAGTGATCAAATCAGAATAATTAAGATATCCATTACTTCAAACATTTATCATTTCTGTGTGTTGAGGATGTTCAAATTTCTCTCTTCTCGCTATTTTGAAATATACAACAAATTATTGTTAACTATAGTCACCCCACTGTGCTATATATAGAACACTAGAACTTATTTCTTTCATCTAACTGTAATTTTGTACCTCTTAACAAACTTCTCCTTACTCCTCCTCCCTTCCCAGCCTCTAGTAACTATTATTCCAGTCTCTACATCTGTAAGATCAATTTTTTTAGCTCCCACATATAAGTGAGCACATGTGGTATTTTTCTTTCTGTGCCTGGCTTTTTTCACTTAACATAATATCCTCCAGGTTCATCTATGTTGCCACAACTGCAAATGAGAGAATTTCATTCTTTTTTTATGGCTAAATCATATTCCATTGCATATATATATATATATACACACACACACACACACACCACCTTTTCTTTATCCATTTATTTGTTGATAGACACTTATGTTGATTTCATATCTTAGCTGGTATATAATACTGCAATAAACTTAGGAGTGTAGTTATCTCTTCTATCTCTTCAATATACTGATTTCCTATCATTTGGATATACCCAGTAGTGGGATTACTGAATGATATGGTACTTCTATTTTTAGGTTTCTTTTGAGGAATTTCCTCACTGTTTTTTTAATGGCTATACTAATTTACATTCCCGTCCATCAGTGTATAAGAGTTTCCCTTTCTCTTCATCCTCACCAGCATTTGTTATTTTCTGTCTTTTTGATAACAGCCATTTTAACTGGAATGAGATAATAGATTATTGTGGTTTTGATATGCATTTCTCTGATGATTGGTGATGTCAAGCATTTCTTCACATACCTATTGGCCACTGTATGTCTTCTTTCTATAAATGTCTATTCAGATTACACGCAAATTTTTAACAGGATTATTTGGATTTTTTGCTGTTGGGTTGTTGGCTGTTGGTTGTTGGTTGTTAAGTTTCTTATATATTTTAAATATTAATCCTTTGTCAGATAGATAGTTGGCAAATATTTTCTCCTATTCTGTGTATTGGCTTTTCGCCCTGTTGTTTCCTTTGCTGTGCAGAAGCTTTTTAGCTTGCTGTAATCTTATTTGTCTATTTTTGCTTTTGTGGGCTTTTATCGTCTTACTCAAAAAATGTTTGCCCAGACCTATGTTCTGAAGCATTTCCCCAATGTTCTCTTCTAATAGTTCCATAGTTTCAGGTCTTACATGTAAGATCAATTCTAGTCTAATTTTGTATATGGTGAAAGACAGGGGTCTACTTTTGTGCTACTGCATATGGATATCCAGTTTTCCTAGCATTATTTATTGAAGAGACCATCTTTTCCACAGTGAGTGATTTTGGTACATTTGTCAAAAATCAGTTAGCTGTCAATGCATAGATTTATTTCTGGATCCTCTATTCTGTTCCACTGGTGTATGTGTCTGTTTTTATTCCAGTACTATGCGATTTTGGTTACTATAGCTTTGTAATATATTTTGAAGTCAGGTAGTGTGCTGTCTCCAGCTTTGTTCTTTTTGTTCGGAATAGCTTTGGCTATTCAGGGTCATTTGTGGTTCCTTACAAATTTGAGAATTGTTTTCTGTAAAGAATGTCATTGGAATTTTGATAGGGATTGCAGCGAATCTGTACAGTATAGGCATTTTAACAATATTAATTGTTCTGACCCATAAACATGAAATATCTTTCCATTTTTTGCATGTCCTCTTTAATTTTTAATAAGTGTTTTATAGTTTTTAATTGTAGAGATCTTTCATCTCTTCAGTTAAATTTATTCCTAGAAATTTTGTTTGTTCGGTAGCTATTGTGAATGGAATTGCTTTCCCAATTTCTTTTTCAGATTGTTTGCCATTACTGTATCGAAACACTGTTGATCTTTGCATCCTGATTTTGTATCTTGGATCTTTACTGAATTTGTTTATTAGTTGTAAGAGTTTTTGGTGAATTTTTAGGCTTTTCTAAATATTAAATTATGGCATTTGCAAACAAGACAATTTGACTTCCTCCTTTCCAATTTGGATGCCCTTTATTTCTTGCTCGTGCCTAACTGCTCTGGCTAGAACTTCTACCACCATGTTGAATAAAAGTGGTAAAAGTGGGCATTCTTGTCTTGTTCCAGATCTTAGAGAAAAGGCTTTTTTCCCATTTGGTATGATGTTATATATGGATTTATTATATATGGCATGTATTGTTTTGAGATATGTTCCTTCTATAACTAATTTGAGACTTTTTATTGTGACACAATAATGAATTTTATCAAATTCTTTCTTTGCATCTGTCGAGATTATCATATAGCTTTTGTCCTTCATTCTGTTGAAGTGATGTATCACATCTATTGATTTGCATATGTTAAACTAGCCTTGCATCCTTGGGGTAAAACCCCCTTGATCATAGTGTATAGTTGGATTTGGTTTGCTAGTATTCTGTTAAGGATTTTTACATCGGTGTTCACCAGAGGTATTGGCCTATAGATTTGTTGTTGTTGTTGTTGTTTTGTGGTTGTTGTGTCCTTGTCTGGTTTTGTTATCAGGGTAACACTGGCCTCCCAGAATAAGTTTTGAAGAATTCCCTCTCCTTCAATTTTTTGGAATAACTTGAGAAGAATTGGAATTAGTTTTCTAAAAGTTTAGTAGAATTTAGCAGTGAAGCCGTTTAGTCCTGGATTTCTCTTTGTTAAAAGATGTTTTATTACTGATTCAATCTTGTTACTTGTTATTTATCTGCTCAATTTTTCTATTTCTTCATGATTCTATCTTGGTAGGTTGTATGTGTCCAGAAAGTGATTCATTTCTTCTAGGTTTTACAACTTGTTGCCATACAGTTGTTTGTAATCGTCTCTAATTATCCTTTATATTTCTGTGGCATCAGTTGTAATGTCTCTTTTATCATCTCTGATTTTATTCATTTGACTCTTCTCTCCATTATTCTCACTTTCTAGCTAAAGGTTTAGTGATTTTGCTTATCTTTTCAAAAAACAACTATTGAGTTCATTTATCTTTTGTATTTTTATCTCAATTTCATTTTCTTCTGCTCTGATCTTCATGTTTCTTTTCTTCTAATAATTTTTCATTTGATTTGTTTTTGCTTTTCCATTCTTGAGGAAATGGAAATCATTAGGCTGTTTATTTGAAATATTTCTATTTTTTATGTATTTGTTTATTGCTATAAACTTCCCTCTTAGTACTACTTTTGCTGTATCCTATAGGTTTTTGTATATTGTTTCCATTTTCATTTGTTTCAAAATGTTTTTAAATTTCTTTATTAATTTTTTGATTGACCCATTGTTCATTTCCAAGCATGTTGCTTACTTTCCATGTATTTGTATAGTTTCCAAAATTCCTTTTGTTATTGACGTTTAGTTTTGCTCTACTGTGATCAGAAAATATAACTGTTATTATCTGAATTTTTAAAAATTTTTCTAAGCTTTATTTTGTGTCATAACAGTGTTCCACATGCTGATGAGAAAATGCGTATTCTGCAGCTATTGGATGAGATATTCTGTAAATGTCAGGGCCACTTGGTCTAGAGTGTAGTTTCACTCTAATGTTATATTTTTATTTTCTGTCTGAATGATATATTGTTTGCTGTAAGTGAGGTGGTGACGCTCCCTATTATTATTGTATTGCCAGTCTATCTCTTCCTTTAGATCTATTAATATTTGCTCTAAATATTTAGGTGTTCAGTGTTGGATGCTTAGATATTTGCAATTGTTATATCACCTTGCTGAATTGCTCCCTTTACCATTATATAATGACCATCTTTATCTCTTTTTACAATTTTTGACTTAAAATTCATTTTATGTAAGTATAGCTACTCCGCCTTTTTTGGAGGGGCTTTATTTGCATAGAATGTATTTTTTTATCTCTTCATTTTCTTTTATTTTTTGCACAAAACTAACGTTTATTCCACCTTTGTGTCGTGTTCCTGGATCCTTCACCAATGTTACATGAGGAAAAGAACAAAAGCAAAACAAATGAAAAACTGAAATCAGAATCACTAATGTTATCAAGTAGAAAAACAAATAAGTTATAATCTAGTAGCCATCAGCAAGAGTATAGCAAAGACAATGCTATAAAAAGAAACAAAGAAAATTGCTAGAAAACTATATGCATCATAATCTTTCAAACCAGCAAAATATGTTCCTGCATACAATAGAACATCAACAGTATATTTTTTGTGTATAACGTATAAAAATGCCAAGTTGGGCCGGGCGCGGTGGCTCAAGCCTGTAATCCCAGCACTTTGGGAGACCGAGACAGACAGATCACGAGGTCAGGAGATCCAGACCATCCTGGCTAACACGGTGAAACCCCGTCTCTACTAAAAAATACAAAAAACTAGCTGGGCGAGGTGGCGGCGCCTGTAGTCTCAGCTACTCGGGAGGCTGAGGCAGGAGAATGGCGTAAACCCAGGAGGCGGAGCTTGCAGTGAGCTGAGACCCGGCCACTGCACTCCAGCCTGGGCGACAGAGCCAGACTCCGTCTCAAAAAAAAAAAAAATGCCAAGTTGTTTTTTGAATATTGTGGATAGGTAAAATGTATATGTAATTAATGGTAATTCTACTGAACTATTACAGAGTGGGCCAGGAACACATTTATGGATTCTGGGGATGTGTACTGTAATTCTTCGATTGGGATAGTGGACACGCTAGTCAAAAAAACAAAACAAAACAAAACAAAAACACCCAAGTACAAGACAAAGGCGAATGAGACTTCTCTTCTATCTTAGCAACATTTAGATGGAAATCAAATTTAAACGCAGTCCACTCTGCTTTTTGAAGAGGCTTTGGTTCAGCTCCCAAATCTCGACTGCTTGACGCGGTCTCCTATGAGAATACTCAGAAGGTGTCTACTTAAACAACAAACCTATTTTTAGTGGTGGAGTGGCTTTTAGTAGCTCTGTCTGCGTGGGACTGACAACCAATCACTATCTTTGGAGGAAGCCCTAACCTTTTCTTGTATACCCTCCCTATATGTGTAACAGCTTTTCTGTTATCACATTCAGTAGTCCATACTGCTATATTATCACCTTTAGCTCTAACATTAATAACAGCGCCACATACATCATTACTGTAGTCATCAAAAGATTCTCCAATAAGGCACAGCAGTGTCTCTAGCCAAAAGCGATCGAGGTCACTTCATCTCTGCTATTTGTTCAGTGTAATTAGCCATCATCCTCCCAGTTTGTTTTCTCATGTTCCCACACAGGCTCAATACCACCCTTAAAAAGTGAGTAGTCACAGCCAGCCATTAAATTATGAGACAATTGGATATGGTTGTACAGAGCCCAAAGTCTTCAACAGTATCAAACTCAGAGATCAGCCACAGGTTTGCTTGCCAAGTTTTGCTTTTATCATTTAAAAAAAAACCAGAGGGCCCATCTGTTCTGTAGAGGATGTTTAATATAGTGTTCCGGGGTAGCAACCTCCTGAATAGATTCTGTTTTCTCCTCTTCTGTAGTCGCGGGATTAGAAGTAGGGGTGTTTTCCTGTTCAATAGTAACCATCTTTGATTGATCTCTCTCTCTTCATTTTCAATCTGTGTGTGTCCTTACAGGTAAGGTAGAGCCTCTTGTAAGCAATATATATTTGGGTGTTTTTTTTTTTTTTTCTTTTTTTCTTTTTTTAATCCTTTCAATTACTCTACGCTTTTTTTTTTTTTTTTTTTTTTTTTTTTTTTTTTGAGACGGAGTCTCGCTCTGTCGCCCGGGCTGGAGTGCAGTGGCACCATCTCAGCTCACTGCAACCTCCACCTCCTGGGTTCAAGCGATTCTCCTGCCTCAGCTTCCCAAGTAGCTGGGACTACAGGCACCCACTACCACACCCAGCTGATTTTTGTATTTTTAGTAGAGATGGGGTTTCACCATGTTGGCCAGGCTGGTCTCGAACTCCTGGCCTCAAGTGATCTGCTGCCTTGGCCTTCCAAAGTGCTGGAATTACAGGCATTAGCCACCACGCCCAGCCTCCATTCAATTACTCTACACTTTTAACTGGAGAATTTAATCCATGTACATTATTATTTATTATTGATAGGTATGAACTTATTCTTTTCAATTTGTTGATTGTTTTCTAGTTGTTTTGTAAATCTTTTGTTCACTTCTCCCTCTCTTGCTTTCTTCCTTGTGGTCTGATAGCTTTCTGTAGTGGTATCCTTTGGTTCTTTTTTTTTATCTTTTGTGAATCTATTATAAGCTTTTGCTTTGTGGTTTCCCTGAGGCTTACATAAAACATAACAGATTTATTTATGCTTAGAATAGCTTGATTTTGATTGTATACACAAACTTGCCACTTCTACTTCCCTTCTTCCCATGTTTTATGTTTTTGATTTCACACTGTACATCTTTCTATAATATATTCCATAGGTAATTATCATAGCCTTTTAAAAATAATGTTGCCTTTTGACCTTTATAGTACAGATATAATCAATTTGCCCACTACCATTATAGTATTAGAGTGTTTTGTATTTGACAACATACTTACTTTTACCAGTGAGTTTTATACTTTTATATGACTTTATGATACTAATTAGCATCCTCTTCCTTCAGTTTAAAGAACTTCCTTTAGCATTTTTTTGTAATGCAGATCTGGCATAATAAATTCTCTCAGATTTTGTCTGAGAAAGTTTTTATCACTCTTTTGCTTTTGAAAGACAAGATTGCCTGAATATAGTTTTCTTAACTGGCAGTCTTTTTCTTTTAGGATTTTGAATATATTATTCAATTCCATTCTGGTTTGCAAGGTTTGTGCTGAGAAGTTCACTGATAGATTTATGGGAGTTCCTCTATATGTCACAATTTGCTTTTATTCTTGCTGCTTTCAGCACTGTCTCTTTGGCTTTAACTGTTGACAATTTGACTATGGTATGTCATGGTGTGGATCTCTTTAGAGTTCTCTTATTCAGTATCCTTACAGGGTTTTTCAATCTATCTTTCTAATTTATTTTCTAGACTTAGGAAGTTTTCTGCCATTATTTCTTTGAATATATTTCTGTTCCTTTCTCTCTTTCTTCTACTTCTGGCACATCAATGATGCATAAGTTGTTCTTCTTGATGGTGTTTGATAAGTCACTTTAAGCTGTCCTCACTCTTCATTTGTTTTTCTTTTCTGCTCCTCAGATTGGATGATGTCCAGTAATCTGTTTTCAAGTTCACCAATCCTTTCTTCTGCTTAACCTAGTCTACTACTACCATTGGACCCCTCCATTGAATTTCTCAGTTCAGTTACAGCGTTCTTCAGATCTTTCATTTCTGTTTAGTACTTTTTTATACTTTGTTGAAAATCTTTGTTCTTGTATTGCTATCTTGATCTCTATGAGCATCTTTATGATCATTATTTTCAATTTCCTATCAGGTAAGTCACAAAACTCCACTACATTTTGGTCAGTATTTGAAAATTTATCTTGTTCTATAGTTTGGAATACATTCCCTATTTCTTCATTTTACTTAATTCTCTGTGTTGGTTTCTGTACGTTAGATAAGACACCTACCTCTCCATCTTGTTAGACTAAGCTTGTATGGAGAAGGTTTTCACCAATTAATCCAGCCAGAGATTTTAAGATGCCTCTCTAATCCTTGTGTTTGTCCAGATTGCTATCTCTGTTTTTGATGGTCCTTGATATGGTTTAGCTGTGTCGCCACTCAAATCTCATCCTGAATTCCCATGTGTTCTGGGAGGGACCTGGTGGGAGGTAATTGAATCACTGGGGCAGTCTTTTCCCATGCTGTTCTCATGATAGTGAGTAAGTCTCATGAGATCTGATGGTTGTATAAAAATGGGAGTTTCCCTACACAAGCTGTCTTCTCTCGTCTGCTGCCATGTGAGATGTGCTTTTCACTTTCTGGCATGATTGTGAGGTCTCCCCAACCACATGGAACTGTAAGTCCAATAAATCTCTTTCTCTTTTAAATTGTCCAGTTTCAGGTATGTCTTTATCAGCAGTATGAAAATGGACTAATACAGTAAAATGGTACTAGGATTGGGGTGCAGTTGAAAAGATACCTGAAAATGTGGAAGCGACTTTGGAACTGAGTAACAGGCAGAGGTTGGAACAGTTTGGAGGGCTCAGAAGAAGACAAGAAAATGTGGGAAAGTTTGGAACTCCCAAGAGACTTGTTGAATAGTTTTGACCAAAATACTGATAATGATATGGACAATGAAATCCAGGCTGAGTTGGTCTCAGATGGAAATGAGGAACTTGTTGGGAACTGGAGCAAAGGTGATTCTTGTTATGTTTTAGCAAAGAGACTGGCAGCATTTTGCCCCTGTCCTAGAGATTTGTGGAACTTTGAACTTCAGAGAGATGATTTAGGGTATCTGGCAGAATAAATTTCTAAGTAGCAAAGCATTCAAGATGTGACTTGGTGCTGTTAAAGGTGTTCTGTTTTAAAAGGGAAACAGGGCATAAAAGTTTGGAAATTTTGCAGCCTGACAATGCCATAGAAAAGAAAATCCTGTTTTCTGAGGAGAAATTCAAGCTGGCTGCAGAAATTTGCATAAATAATGAGGAACTGAATGTTAATCACAATGACAATGGGGAAAATTTCTCCAGGGCATGTCAGAGGTCTTCATGCAGCACAGGGACTTGGTGCCCTGCATCCCAGCTACTCCACCCATGGCTGAAAGGGGCCATGGCTTCAGAGGGTGCAAGCCCCAAGCCTTGGCAGCTTCCACATGGTGTTGAGCCTGTGAGTGCACAGAAGTTAAGAACTGAGGTTTGGAAACCTCCACTTAGCTTTCAGAATATGTATGGAAACGCCTGGATGCCCAGGCAGAAGTTTGCTGCAGGGGAAGGGCTCTCATGGAGAAACTCTGCTAGGGCAATGCAGAAGGGAAGGCCTACACAGAGTCGCTACTGGGGCACCAGCTAGTGGAGCTGTGAGAAGAGGGCCACGTCCTCCAGACCCCGGAATAGTAGATCCACTGACAGTTTGCACCGTGCACCTGGAAAAGCCACAGACACTTAGCGCCAGCCTGTTAAGGCAATCGGGAGGGAGGCTGTACCCTGCAAAGCCACAGAGGCAGAGTGCCCAAGACCATGGGAACCTCTTGCATCAGTGTGGCCTGGATGTAAGACATGCAGTGAAAGGATATCATTTTTGGAGCTTTAAGATCTGACTACCCTGCTGGATTCTGGATTTTCATGGAGCCTGTAACCCTTTTACTTTGGTCAGTTTCTCCCATTTGGAATGACTGTATTTGCCCAATGCCTGTACCTGTACCCCCATTATATCTAGGAAGTAACTAACTTGCTTTTGATTTTCCAGGCTCGTAGGTAGCAGGGACTTGCCTTGTCTCAGATGAGACTTTGGACTATGGACTTTTGAGTTAATGCTGAAATAAGTTAAGACTTTGGGGGACTGTTAGGAAGGCATGATTGGTTGTGAAATGTGAGGACATGAGATTTGGGAGGGGTCGGGGTGGAATGATATGGTTTGACTGTGTCCCCACATAAATCTCATCTTGAATTTCCACATGTTATGGGAAGGATCCAGTGGGAGGTAATTGAATCATTGGGGTAGGTCTTTCCTGTGCTGTTCTCGTGATAGTGAATAAGTCTCACAAGATCTGATGGTTATATAAAAATGAGAGTTTCCTTGAACGAGCCCTCTTCTCTTGTCTGCCACCATGTGAGATATGCCTTTTACCTTCCACCATGATTGTGAGACCTCCCCAGTCACATGGAACTGTAAGCCCAATAAACCTCTTTTTTTTTTTTTTTTTTTTTTAATTGCCTAGGGTATGCCTTTATCAGCAATGTGAAAATGGACTAATACAGCCCCCTAAAATTTAGGATGTACCATGTCTTGTCAGTGTCCCAAGACAAGTTTGAGGGAAGTCAGACTCTTTAGATGTAACTGGAAAGCTTGGGGGATTAGATGTAACTGGAAAGATTGGAGTTCCAAATCTTTCTGTCTCACAGTGAGGCTGGGTTCAGGTGTCCATATCCCACTCTCTCTAGACTAGTCCAGGAGAAGAGCTGTGGCAAATGCCTTGACTCATGTTCAGGTTGCACCTTCTGATTCTGGAGAGATAGCTTCTGGGAGTAGGCCTGTCATACATCCACCTGTTTGTTTGCTATGGCCCTGGGTTACTTCAAATAGCAAAGTCCTCTGATCTTCCAAAGCAAGGTTGTTAAGGAAACAGTCCCTTGGGTGGGAGCTATGGAAGTTGTGGCACATGATGCTTGGCCAAACTCCTCCCAGAAAGACTGGATAGGCCTGAATTTATCTCTGTGGCAAGCCAGGGAGATAAGTGCCAAGCTCTGGTTTCAGCTAATGGAGAGGTACTGTTTGCTTGCCTCACGGGCTCCCTGATGCAAGTTTATTAGAGGCCAAGCTGTCAAGTAGTCACTGAGTGTCGGTGTGGTAAGGCCCTTATGAAAAGAAAGGGAGAGCTCCATGTGCCTGCTTCTTTCCTGCACTGCCCCAAGAGGTTATAGCCACTGGAAGTATTTGGATGCCCATTTAAAATCACCTCTTTGTTCTGAGATCAGGGAAGACTGACATATGTTTATTTCCTTCTGTTCCCAGAGCTATTAGGTTTAGGATGGAGCCCTTCAAGAGGAAGTTTTAACAATTTGGTGCTCTCAGTGTGTGTCCTAAACCCCTTCTGGTGGCGAAGCAGGGAGTTAGCTGCACTATTTTAGGCCGCTTCTCTGCACCACTCCAGAGGGATGAAGTCCCTGATGGTGCTTGCATGCATGTTTAAAGACACTATTTTTCTCTTGCTATCTAGGGAGATGTGTGCATGCTAGTTCCCTCTGCTCCAAGAGTCATGAGATTAATCGTACAGTCTTTTAGGTGGATGTGGTAAAAGTTGAGGTGCTTAGTATGGGTGCAAACTCCTTCCGGACTGGTGGTGAGTTAATAATTGGCTGTCTCTTTAACTATACAATGCAAGTTAGCTTGAAGCCAGGCCACTTGCCTGCTTGGCAGCCACTGAAAGTGTTTTCCGGTGAGAGTAGGCAATAGAGGGCTGTGGTTTTTTAAAGCCTCTTCTGTGCACTGCTCCTGGGAGATGAAATACCTGGAGGTGCCTGAAAATCTATATAAGACCACCACTTTATTTCCTATAGCCTGGGGGGACACGTGTGTGTCTAATCCCCACCATGTATAAAACAACAGGGAAGCATGAGGTCAAGGCCCTCTGTGTGAGTCCAGACACTCTTCTCCATGGGGAGAAACTGGGTGTTGGAGACTCCTTTTTCCAATTTTATGGCATAGTGAGGTCTGTGCCCAAGTGTGCCTGGGCGTCTCCTACCTATTTTATGTTGTGTTCTTAGTCGCTCAGTGGATGGGAGTTTCTCAACTAGTCTCTGACTTTCTCTTAGAGGGAATTGGTCCATGGATAGATGTTTATTTGGTGCACCTGTGGGTGGAGGGTGAGTCAGAAGCTTCTGTTTGCCATGCTGGTGGTGTCACTCTCGTGACTATAGTTTTAAACCTGAACCTTTGGCTTTACTTGAGCCAAAGTCGGTGCTGAGTTGTTGAAATATGGAACAGTCTTATAGCACATTCAGTAAAACATTTGCTTTCACGTGGCCTCTGGCATGTTTCATACCTTTATTCATAGCACCCTGGTAGCTGAAGTCTCTTTCTCTCCCTTTCTTTCTTTTCTTTGTATAATTTTAAAATCATTTTCTTTGGTTTTTATATCTTTCTTTCTTCCTTTTTTCTTTATACCTTTTTTACGTTTTCCCCTGCTTTCCATTCTCCCCTTTCTTCTGTGTCTCCTCCTTCTGTCGTTTGTTAGTATTTTTTTATGGAGACAATTCTAAGAAAGCTATTTTTAAAGTAAGTGACATTAGCTCTAGCATTAACACTGTAGCTAGCATGAACTGAGAACACGTTAAATGCCAGAATTATCTCATTTATCCTTATTGTAACCCAATGAAATACGTGTAAATACTTTCAAGTTAAAGGAGAAAACTGAAGCTTGAATTGTCATCTGGAATCGTTAAGTTAATCATTTTACAGAGCCATGATGGCATCTTAGATCCCCTGGTACAAGAAACAGCTTAGTTTCTTTATCCAGCTGGACTTGAGAGTTCTCAGTATTCTCTTTCCCATAGTGTATATTTACTCTTTTTTGTTTTGTTTTGTTTTGTTTTTGAGATGGAATTTTGCTCCCATTGCCCAGGCTGGAGTTCAATGGCTTGATCCCATCTTACCGCAACCTCCACCTCCCAGGTTCAAGCAATTCTCCTGCCTCAGCCTCCCGAGTAGCTGGGATTACAGGCATGTGCCACCACGCCTGGCTAATTTGCATTTTTAGTAGAGACAGGGTTTCTCCATGTTGGTCAGGCTGGTCTCGAACTCTCATCCTCAGGTGATCCACCTGCCTCACCCTCCCAAAGTGCTGGGATTATAAGCATGAGCCACCACACCCGGCATATTTTACTCTTTTAAAGGAATTGGCTCAAGACCATCTCACGCTGAGTCCAATGGGCTCGAGTATTTACCCTGTGGTAATTTTTTCAGTTCCTAAGTGTATATATTTAGCCTTTTAAAAGGCCTTACATTAGTTACCTGACCTATTAAGTAAGAGTTATTATGGTAAAAAGCACCAAGTGGAAGCTCCCATAATTTCAACCCATACCTTAGCTAAGATAGCAAACCAGATGCAACCGTTTGATCCAGCAATCATGTTTCTTGGTATTTATCCAATGGAACTGAAAACTCATGCCCACACAAAAACCTGCATATGAATGTTTATAGCAGCCTTATTTATAATTGCCAAAACTTGGAAGCAATAAAGATACCTTTCAATAGGTGAATGGATAAACTGTGGTACATCCAGATAATGCAATATTATTTAGTGCTAATTAGATACATGCATAGCACAGGTAGAAGAGAAAGCCTATAAAGATTTAGGGGTCTGACATATCAACAAATGTTTTTTCTTGTTATTTTATTATAAACATTTCAAACATACAGAAAAGTTGAAATGGTTTTACAGTGAACTTCTGAGTGTTCACCATCTAGATTTTTATTGAGAAATTTAAATTTTTAAAAATTTTTAAATTTTTATTTCAATAGATTTTTGGGGAACAGGTGGTGTTTGGTTACATGAATAAGTTCTCTAGTGTTGATTTCTGAGATTTTGGTGCACTCATCACCCGAGCAGTGTTCACTGTGCCCAGTGTGTAGTCTTTTATCCCTAGCCACCCCCTACCCTTTCCCCTGAGTCCCCAAAGTCCAATGTATTATTCTTATGCTTTTGCATCCTGATAGCTTAGCTCCCACATATGAATGAGAACATATGATGCTTGGTTTTTCATTCCTGAGTTACTTCACTTAGAATACTAGTCACCAATTCCATCCAGGTTGCTTCAAATGCCATTATTTCATTCCTTTTTATCGCCGAGTAGTATTACATGGTATGTGTGTATACACACACACACACACACACATATATATACACACACACATACATATATATATATACACACACACACATAGATATACCACATTTCCTTTATCCACTTGTTGATTGGCAGGCATTTGGGCTGGTTACATACTTTTGCAATTGCAAATTGTGCTGCTATTAACAAGCACGTGCAAGCATCTTTTTCACATAATGGCTTCTTTTCCTCTAGGTAGATACCCAATAGTGGGATTGTTGGATCATATGGTAGTTCTACTTTTAATTCTTTAGGGAATCTCCACACTGTTTTCCATAGTGATTGTACTAGTTTACATTCCCACCAACAGTGTGAAAGTGTTCTTTCCACCACATCCAGGCCTACATCTATTTTTTTTTTTTTTTAATTATGGCCATTCTTGAAGGAGTGAGGTGGTATCACATTGTGGTTTTGATTTGCATTTCCCTGATAATTAGTGGTATTGAGCATTTTTGCATTTGCTTGTTGGCCATTTGTATATCTTCTTTTGGGAATTGTTTATTCATGTCCTTAGCCCTCTTTTTGATGGGATTATTTGTTTGTTTGTTTGTTTCTTGCTAATTTGTTTGAGTTTGTTGTAGATTCTGGATATTAGTCCTTTGTCAGATGTTATAGATTGTGAAGATTTTCTCCCACTCTGTGGGTTGCCGGTTAACTCTGCTGTTTATTTCTTTTGCTGTGCAAAAGCTTTTCAGTTTAATTAAGTCCCATCTATTTATCTTTGTTTTTGTTACATTTGCTTTTGGGTTCTTGGTCATAAAATCTTTGCCTAAGCCAGTGTCTAGAAGGGATTTTCCAATGTTAGCTTCTAGAATCTTTATGGTTTCAGGTCTTAGATTTCAGTTTTTGATCCATCTTGGTTGATTTTTGCATAAGGTGAGAGATGAGGATCTGGTTTCATTCTTCTACATATGGCTTGCCAATGCTCCCAGCACTACTGGTTGAATAGGGTGTCCTTTTCCTACTTAATGTTTTTGTTCGCTTTTTCGAAGATCAGTTGGCTGTAAGTATTTGGGTTTATTTCTGGGTTCTCTATAGTGTTCCATTGGTCTATGTGCCTATTTTTTTTTTTTTTTTTTTTTTTTTGAGACGGAGTCTCGCTCTGCCACCCATGCTGGAGTGCAGTGGCCGGATCTCAGCTCACTGCAAGCTCTGCCTCCTGGGTTTATGCCATTCTCCTGCCTCAGCCTCCCGAGTAGCTGGGACTACAGGCGCCCGCCAGGTCGCCCGGCTAGTTTTTTGTATTTTTTAGTAGAGACAGGGTTTCACCGTGTTAGCCAGGATGGTCTCGATCTCCTGACCTCGTGATCCACCCGTCTCGGCCTCCCAAAGTGCTGGGATTACAGGCTTGAGCCACCGCGCCCGGCCCTATGTGCCTATTTTTATACCAGGATCATGCTGTTTCAGAGACTATGACCATATAGTATAGTTTGAAGTCAGGTAATGTAATGCCTCCAGATTTGTTCTTTTTGCTTAGTCTTGCTTTTGACACCTAGATTTCATAATTAACATCTTACCACACTTGCTTTATCATATTTGATGAAGTGTTTAGGAGTCCAAGAATTTGGAGCATGTCTAAGATAACCTCTCCAAGAATTTGGAGCATGTCTAAGATAACCTCTCTGAAATAAAAAATAAGTTGATTCATCTCACATTCCCCACCACTAAGAAAAAGACAGAGTGCTTAGTCATCTCTTTTGGATTTTGGAGACAGCATATACTGCTCTGAGGAGTACTACTGTTTATTTTTGGGGTAACTTGGAAGTCTCACAGCTTCAATGGCGTTCAGAGCAAAAAGAAGGCTCAACAGCAAATCCAGGCAGCACTGCAAGCTGCCTTACTCTTCAAACTATATAATCAACAGAATCCATGGCACTACCTGTATCCATGGCGAATATATTGATCCATAGTAAACACAGGTGTAAGGTCTCTGGAAAATGCCAAAACAAAACCAGAGCAGAAAGGTCCTTTATATTTTGGAGCAAGACACCATCTTCTATGGCATAAACTACATTCTTTTTTTGCAAAGCAGCCCTGGCCACTACTGAGCCTTTATGGAGACTAAGTGCCTGCCAAATGGCTATGTAAGTTTTGCTGCCCATAATGAACTGGCATTTTAGATCTACCAAGTCATAATGTCAGACAAATCCAGCAGCAATCCATCATAGTATAGAAATGGTTAAAAATCAGGACCAAGCAGAGACAGAGAATACAAAAATGCTACATGAGCAGGACTTCTGATACTCACACCACCTAACTCTATGTCATCAATGTCTAAACATCAACTCACACCTAAAATCTTGTTGAGGGCATGGGAAGTATTTATACAGCCAGCTGATGGAGGAGAAAAACAATCTCGGTCTCAGTTCACAGCTGGGTTGTATACACTATGTCAGTACAAACTGAAAATGGACTTCTGTTGCACTATGGCCCCACTTAGCGATGGATCTAAATGTCAGTTGTGAAGGACAGTCCTTCCAGTGTACAGAGCTGAGAGCAATACATTTGATTATTTACTTTTTATGCAAGAAGAAGTAGCTTAAGACGGATATACATGGACTCCTGAGTATTGGCAAATAGCTTGATTGGTTGGTCAGGGACTGGAAGGAACCAATTTGGAAGATCAAAGAGGAAAAAGTTGTCTAGAGAAGCAAGTGACAGACCCATTGAAGTGGGCACAGATCTCATGCTACTGCCCACTAGAGAATATCAAAGTCAGAGGAGACACCAAACAACCAGGATGACTCATCCCGTGGATGTCAGACAGCCACTGTCCTTGACCGCCCAATGTGCTTATCCATTAGATCCAATAATGAAGTCCCAACGGTAACAGGAATAGAGGTTGTGCATGGGAGAACCCAACAGTATGGGCTCCCACTATTTAAGGCTGCCGTTGAATACACAACCTGCCAAACTCTGTTAACAAGCTGGCATGAATCCTTTGATAGAGCAGCAAAACCTAAGATCAGCCAAACACTCAGTAGCAGGTTGATTAGATCAAATTCCTTCCACCCTGGAGGGGGCAATGATTCATCCTTACTGGAGTTGATACTTACTCCCATATGGCTTTGATATTCTTGTCTGCCATGTCTGACAGCACCACCATTCAAAGGCATATAATGCACCTTGTTGATTATATGGATTCCCATATATTATCAGTAAAAATCAAGGGTTCCATTTTACAGAGAAAGTTTGCAACAATCAATTCATGACCAAATGATTCATTATTTCTACCACATAGTGCATCACCTGAAAAAAAATCACCTACTTATAATGATGGAATTGCTTATTAAAGGTTCAACTAAGGTGCTAACTCAGGGCAAAGACCTCTGTGAAGCTGGGACATTGTCCACCAAGAACAAGTATATAAATTAAACAAATAGTCATGCTATGCCCCCAATAACTGAAATAAACAGGTCTATATAGTTGTCTGACCCTCTCACCATCATTCCCAGTGGATTCTCAGTGGTCTACTTACAGAATATGTGCTTCTTGTCCCTGCACCTTTAGGTTTTATAGGATTCAGAGGTTCTGATACCCAAAGGAGTACTGCTTTCACTAAAGGAAATGATAAGAATCTCAGTGAGGTGGAAACTAAGACTACTGCCTCTACTTTGGGTTCCTCATGCCAGTGACCTAACAAGCAAAGAAAAGAATTACTATACTTACAGAAGGTAATCAAATGTGATTATCTTGAGGAGTAGGGTTTCTTACCATACAATGAGAACAGAGAGAATCTGGAATACAGGGATTCACTGGGGGTCTCTGGGTACTTCTATGCAAAATGATACTGGTCAATAGTCAATTTTAGCAACCATAGCCCAGTAAGGACAAGGAAGCTAAGAGCTCAGATCCCTCAAGGATGGAGATGGCATGCCAATTGAGGAACTGAAGTTTTGGGCAAGGGTGAGGGAAATCTAGAATGGATGTTGGAGAAGCTAGATGATGAATACCAATTATGACCTCAGATTCAGTTGTGGCAGTGGAGATTGCAGCTTAGTACACTAATCCTTTGCAGTAAGCTTCTTTTTGGAGTGATTGCAGCTGCCAATACTTTGAAGACTCAGTGACAAGTTGGTATTAACATATGCAGAGAATGGATTGAATCAGGTGCCTCTTATGTTCTGCCTCACTTCTTCTCAGTCTTCTGTTGCCATTTGCAGTTGTGGCTGTGGTGAATAATTACGTGGTAAAAGGGGTGAAGAGTTTCAACATTGACCACATATTTCCTCAGGCATATCATTGACCTTCTGTGGCATTTTTCTGGTACTGAAGAAGTGGGATACCCACAGGAGTTTACTGGGCATGGATGCACGCACAGCTCAAGTGCAGGGTCTGAGATCACCACCCAAGGCAACCCTCAATGGGAGATGTGAGTCAATGACAAGTGCTTCCACTTACTGATTCCTTGGGTCACTTCCCAAAAAAACTACCTGAATGCAAGCTCTTTTCTCAATCTCTGCTTTCCAGGGTAACCCAGGCTAAGAAAGAAGCCAATGAAAATCCACACAGCTCTTGCAAATAAGATATAAAATGCTGCAGAGCTGAGCGCCATGGCTCACAACTGTAATCCCAACACTTTGGGAGGCTGAGGTGGGAGGATGGCTGAGCCCAGGAGTTCAAGTTCAACATAGTGGAACCCCATCTCTACACAAAACAAAATTTAAAAATTAGCCAGGCATGGTGGTGCACGCTTGTAGTCCCAGCTATGCAGGAGGCTGAGGCAGGAAGATGGCTTGAATCCAGGAGGTTGAGGTTGCAGTGAGCCGTGATTGTGCCACTACTGCACTCCAGCCTGGGTGGCAAAGTGAGACCCTGCCTCAAAAATAAATAAATAAATAAATAAATAAATAAATAAATAAATAAATAAA
>NC_045435.1:104381740-104382893 GCF_002776525.5 Piliocolobus tephrosceles | reverse complement strand
AAATAAATAAATAAATAAATAAATAAATAAATAAATAAATAAATAAATAAATAAAATAAATAAAATGCTGCAGAAAAACAATAAAAACTTTCATTTTGCAAACGTGCTGGTTTCAAGGGTAACAGAAAATATAATTTTTGACTCATTCTAGCCAATTCCTCTTATCATAAGCCAAAAGTTAGGATAACTCTGTATTCCCTTACAAATTCTTCCTCACCAAAAGTTAATAAAGAGAAATTACTATAGGACAGAGAATATATTTTGTATTTGTTTTCCATTGCTGCTACAACAAATTATCAGAAATGTGGTGGCTTAAAACATAAATCTATTATCTCACAGTTCTATAGGTTAGAAGTTCAGCACAGGTCTCACTGAGCCAAAATCAAGGTGTCAGCAGAGGTGAATTCTCTCTGTAGACTCAGGGGCAGAATCTGTTTTCTTGACTTTTCCAGTTTCTGATGGCTTCCTGCTTTTCTTGGCTTATGATGCCTTCCTCCATCCTCAAAACCAGCAAGAGGAGATCAACTTCTTTTTACATCATATCATTCTGACCCCTCTTCAGTCTTCTTCTACTTTTAAAGACTTTCGCAAGTATACCAGGTCTGCCCAGATAATCCAGTATAATCTCTCTATCATAAAATCACCAAATTAGCAACCTTAATTTTAGCTGCAATCTTAATTTCCCTTTGCCATGTAATGTAACATACTCGTAGGCTCCAAGGATTAAGACACGGACATATTTGGGGCAGGGTGGAGAGCATTATTCTGCTTATCACAATATTATTCTGCCTATCACAATGTTAAAGAAAAAGAAAGTTTATAAATTTCCTTTTAGGTCTACTGTCATATTTGCTTTGGACCCAAACTCTCATTCAGTTTAATCCAACTTAATTTTTAACTTCAATTTCTTGGCTGTACTTATATTGACTTACAACATTTGATTACATCAGGTCAGTGAGTCCATTTTCATTTTGTAGGTGAACAGAATGGGATATGAAAAGCAAAAGCCAGAAATTACCCCCCAAAAAATGGGGGAGGAAAGGAAGGAAGGAAGGAAGGGAGAGAGGGAAGGAGGGAGGGGGGGAGGGAAGGAAGGAAGGAGGGAGGGAAGGAAGGAAGGAAGGAAGGAAGGAAGGAAGGAAGGAAGGAAGGA
>NC_045435.1:104305547-104381730 GCF_002776525.5 Piliocolobus tephrosceles | reverse complement strand
GGAAGGAAGGAAGGAAGGAAGGAAGGAAGGAAGGAAGGAAGGAAGGAAGGAAGGAAGGAAAAAACTTGGGTTTTATTTTTAGGTAAGAAAAATATGCTTCGATACTCAACCCTAAGGTCATTGGGTTGGAGAAGGCTGTCCCAGGAGGAAGTACTCATCTGCTTGAAATTAATCTCTTTTAAACTCAAAGTTCTGATGAGAGATCCTGGTTGTCACAACTAGTCAAAACTCTAGTCAAGTAGGAACTTTTACTAGCATTATTTGTTAAAAATAATAATAATGAGAGAACTCTATTTAAAAATCATAATGTAAGTTACTTGCATCTTGTCTTTCCAGCTCAAATTTTCTTGAAGCAACTCTTTTCTCTTGATCATGATATTATGGACAATATTAAAGAGTAGATGGTAGACCATAACATCTCTTAGAAAAACAAAAAGGCATGAACTGATAAAATGTACCTTATAGGCATATTTAGTAATTACCATTCATTGTTCTCCTGCGAATTGTTCATATTTTGTAGCCTCCCAAATCTGATCTGTTAGATTAAATGTGATGAAACGTTTCAGTTGACAACATGTAATATTTTATTTTACTATTGATCTCAATCCATGTGATTAAGAGTAATTTTGTAAGACATATTTCTTTTGTCCTAGTAAATCCAACAAAAGTGATAAAGAAATGGCAGGGAGGCGACATCCTGAATATGCATTTGGCACTTCAAAACAAATGGATTGTTAAAAAGTTATTTGAGATTAGTTGAGCATGAGTAGGTATTTGTTGCTTTCTTCTTGGCCAGAAACTTGTTGGTGAAATCAGGCTAATGGTAGAAATATTTCCTCTTGTAAAGCATAAGCATCTCTTCTTGAGAAGATTGGTTTTAAAATATCCTAGTGCTTTTAGATATTGTGCCTTTTTGGTTATACCAAATATCAATTCACTTTGGAAAGCCAGTAATATGAATAATGATGTCATTCATCATTAGTACAGAGGATTAAAGAGAAAACTGGAATGAGAAAGATGTCTCAGAAAGGGAAATCAATGTCTGGGTCTGTGTTGTACTATGCCATTCCCCACCTAATTAAGTGACTTAATTCCTTTTGAAACTATGAATTTCCACTCCAGAAAGCATCTATTTATAAAGAACCCTTTCCTCTGCCTCATTCTCAAATTATTTCTTTTTGTTGTTGTTGTTATCCTTATTTCTATCAGCAAAAAATATCTATTGATATTCAAACAATGTTAAGACCAAAAAATTGTTGGCCATATTTACAACTAATCATACTTGTAAAGATGGAGACTACCTGAAACAAAAAATATTTAAAATCAGAAAATTTGTCTTTTTTATGATTTGGAGGATCAGGAAGGAAACTATTGGGGAACTATATGCATGCATTATACAAATGATCTTTGGAACCTGTATTTACTATTCCATTCTTAAAGGACATTTATCCTTAAAAACATTATTAAATAAACTTAAAAAGCAAGCAGATCCACTTCTTATTTACTTAAGAGTCAAGTTCTTGAAAAGTGAAAGGAAATTAAATTATAAATAATTTTGTTCAGATGAAATAAATGTAAAACGGGTAACTTATTTCAGTTGAGGACAATGTGAATTGTCCCATTTTCCGTATTTCCTTAATCTAAGCAGTAACAGAAAGGTTTTAGAGAAAATAAATACATGAAAAAAATTTGTCATAAATTGCATTTTAAAAGTCACTGGTAATCTCTAGTCAATCTGCAGACAATGGTAGCATCTTTAGCTCTTTTACTTTTCATCATATCCATTAAAGAAAGTCTCAAACATGAAGTCTTTGACATATATTTGTTCACCAAATTCTAATGAGTATCCCTAGGCACAATAAGTAGGACACTACAATGAGGAGATTTATTTCACCCAGGAGGGAGGCAAGTAGTGAATTTCTTACATTGTATAGTGCTCTGTCCACAGAACCCTCTAATTTCCACAATCTTACTTGACAAACTCTACAAACTTGGTATCACCAGGAAGGCACCCCCATCCATAATTACAGAAGAAGCAAGTGAACCCAAGAAGTCTTAGTTACTTACCAAATAAGTGCACATTTAAATATGAAACCTGTGTTTTATCCAACTCACTAGGTAATTGCTCAGAGAACTCATTATCTAAAGACATAGTAGCCATTAAAAACACAAATACACCTAAAAAAGGCATAGATAAAATTCATACGTAACAAACCTCTGATGGGTGTTATTTTGTGTGTAGCTATTTAGTTCCTCCTTTAACATAAAAATAATGTCCTTTATGAGATATTTTTCATGTTCCATAGTAAAAAACCATTTACCATGTTCTGGTAAAAACCATTATATTTGCCATGTGATATCTTCCATCAATTTTAGCAGGAGAGTTCTTTAAACATAAGAGACATGTAATTCTTTTGGTGAGGAAGTAGAAAATTGCACTACTATATATTCTTGGTATATTTATTTGAATTAATCACAGTGTATTAGTAATGAGAACATGAAGCATACCTTAATACCAGTACTGGCATCTATCATAACATCTGCATTGTATATAGGGGCTTGTCTGTACGTAAAGATTTAATAAAACAATCTTTGTGGATTCCCATTTCTATTAGAATTATCAGATTAGGAGGTTGGCTGATTTCCATTTCCAAACATCTCCATGTTAAAAAAAAAAATTTGTACGTTATGATTACTGCCCTTTGTGGTTGTGAGAGTTTTAAATTCAAAATAATATCACCAAATCCCAGCTAGTCAAAACACTGAAAAATGCACACTGCTCTCTAGGATTAATAATAATAAATTCCATGTTAATGAGTGTCTTTTACTAAGTGCAAACACTAGTCAGTTTATTTCATTTAACCCTCATCTCCCTGAGTAAACTCCTTAACTAGGTGTTAATATCCCATTTTACAGATGATAAATATAAGACTTTGCAAACCATGTAACTTGCCCAAGAATACACAACTAATAAATGTTGAAGTTGGCATTTGACCAGAATCAGGTAACTCAAAATTCTTGGACCACTAGTTTAAATTATTTTTTAAAATTATCATGTCAACAAGTATCATAGAAGTTTTCATAAGAAAGAGTTTTATTTACCATACTAAAATATCAGCATAGCAAACCCAACTACTTCCAGTTTCTCTGCAAGTGTCTTTTACACACTTTGAAACTATCCTCTCTTCTTAGAAGACAGGCTAGTCTGTCTATATTTTGCTTAAATGACAAATCACAAAAGAACTTCCAGACATTAGGTTCAAAATGGTATAACAAGAGGCAAGAGATATCCTCGCACACGTATATTATACACGATATTGGCAGAGAGCATTAAACTGCATCTTCTTGTAGTGAATTACACAGATATTCAGGAAGATGATCAGTTGAGAGGGACACAACTCTGCTTTCAAATCACGGTAAACCCATCAAATGACTGCACGAAGTTCCATAGCAAGTTACTCTAAGTGAGATAAAGCTTATCTTGCTTTATCTTGCTGGCCAACCTAAAGAATCATCAAACTAAATTTCAAAATTATAATAATCCCAAAGCACACGTTTGTTGAAGACAGGGACACAATGTACAGCTTAGCAGAAAGCAACAAGAGTCTTGCCATTTAATGATTTTTTTTTTCAGATTTAGAAAGTATAAAGAAATTAGCAATGGGCTTTTGACTCACTTTGAACTGCAGGCCCAGTGTTACGGCTGGCAGGTATCCCCATAATAAGGACATGTTAGTGCCGCAGCCCCACCCACAGACAGCCATACTGTACCTGTCCTTTTCCTCCCAGTGGGTATGAGGGGCATCTCCCCTGAACATCCCTGAAGATAAGCTCTTGTTACTGGTCTGGCCTTAAGCTCCCAGTTGGGGGGATGCTGAGGTCTCCCACAGATTGAACTATGGCCTAGTTTAAAGTAGAAATCCTGGAGTCAACACTGAACAACAAAGCCACCTGAAAGGGGCAAAGGGAAAGACTGAGACAGATAATCTAGGTTCAATTCCTGTTCCTGTCCTTGCTAGTCTGCATTTTTGGAGAAATTACCCAACTCTTCGGAGTATTTGTTTGCTACTCTGTAAAATTACAATTGAATAATAAAAACATAAATGGTATTGTGAAGCTGATAGAATGCCAAAAGACTTAGCATAGTGGGTTCTCAGCAATTTTTCTTTCCTTCCTTCTTCCTCCCTTCCTTCTTTCCTTCCTACATACCTGTCACTATATCCAAGGCTCTCCTCCTATCTGCTGGGTGGTAGGACCCAGAAGCTTTAAAGAAAGCACTATTCTGTCATTTAAAGCTTGCACTCCTCAACCTCCTCATTTGGCTCCATGTCCACGTTTGCAGTTTACCTTTACTACATCTAACCGAGGAAGCGAAAACTGGTAACCCTCCTTCTCAGTCTGTTTCTATGGAGCCCTAGGGTCATTGTGAGCAGGCCTGGGGAGGATTTTTTCACTAATGCTGAACTAAATGATGCATTAAATTGGGTGAGGGCTGCCTTCAGGTGAAGATGAAAAGTACCCTGGCTGCCCTAGGAGAGAATGCTTCCCCCAGGATGTTTTCAGCTGCACTTTTCCATTCCACTTTAAATAGCACAGGTGATAAGGACTTTATGTGCATAACCCTCTGAACCAGCCCAGCAGCCCAGTGTCACCTTCTGCTACACAGAAAGAGAGAAGGGAAGGTTGTGCAAGAAGAGATGCTTTAGCTTTCCTTTCAATTTTTTTCTTCCTCACTCCCCTATTGGAAGGAAAGAAAATACAAGCACAAAGAAGGTACCACTTATTTTACCAAAACTTCAAAAGACACCAAATCCAGGTAAGTTTCTGGAGTATTCCAGTTATCTTTGATTATAGTTCCAATTAGGATAAGTTTTGCTAAAATGAGTTAGGTATTTCTCTGTGCCTGCCGTGGTCATATAATGGAGACAATCAGTCATTTACTGTACACATCAGTGCAGGACTCAGGGAAGGCTGTTAGAAGATGTGGGACTCCATCTTTTCAAAGGGTCAAAGGGCAGATAATTTCACAATAAAGGGCAGAGAGACTTGGACCTCAAGGTTATGGGAGAAAACCTGCTATCTGATCAGAGTGCAAATTGCTCTAAGGATTGGCTGTCAATCACAGAAGAATAAGTAGACCATTATATTTTACTGTCTGCTGCTTGCATAGATTAATTAAAGCAGTTTGTGTACTTTTTATCACTTTCTTTGTACTTCATGCTGTTAAAAAAATGAATATGGCATATATCCAGTTTTGCCATCAGAGCTTCAAATACAAAGAATATTGACAGAATATTTGTAATAATTTTTAAAAAAATCTTCCCTGGCTATATAAGAGATAAAGCTGTTTTTTTCTTTTTGAACCATACAAATAGAAATTACAGGAATTAGCCCTAAAAATATGGATACTCCCTACTTAAAGCTTACATATTTTTACAACTAAATGGTAGAGTAGGGCTTTAATGCAGGTCTGCCCAAACTCATACCTCACAGAAAATTGTGAAAATTAAATATAACGAACTCTAAAAACTAACTAGAGCAGTGCCTGGCACGCAATAAGCACTCAGTAAAGAACATGCATACACACATTTCATTTCTGCATTTGTCCACAGGGCCCTACTCACTGTATACTCCGAACTCCATAGACATCAAATACAGCTACTTAAGTGACATGGTAGCCCAGCAGCTGGTTAAACATCAGCAAGTACAAATGACAGAATGGACAAAGAGGCTATAGAGAAAGGAAGGAATAGTTTTTAAGGTGTGCTACCTGGAGAAAAAGAAGGCTCTGTGAGGTAGCCTAGATGAGGATGGGGGGAAAAGGTTCTTTTAAAAAGACAACAGGTAAGGGAAATGGTACTGGCTCAGTGGCAAGTAGGAAGATTATAGGATGCTGTGTGCAACTGAGTTCTGCCAGCCGCTAGACCTTAATAACAGCCTGTCTCTGAGTCTCTTTTTCTGAAGATGGAGGTCATAGATGAAAAGAGGGTATGTCGAAACCCTGAGTAGATGTACAACAGAAGTAGAAACAAGGTCTCCTCTTTGTTTGCCCTGGGATGTAGCCATATTTCCTTATGACCGTATCCCCTGTCTGGCTTGCAGACTACTGTACAGTTTTTGCATTTTTTCTTCAGAAATGACTCACAAATGCTATATTATTTTACCTTACACAAATTGCTTTCCATAAACCAAAAAGGGGGGGGGGGCTTGGAGCAATATTATAAACATGGCACATCTGTTTTTAATAAATGAAGAAGTATTATAAAACCTTCACTTTGGGGAAATATCCAGAATTTTATCCTGAAGAAAAATTGTATCCATCTGGTCCCATGAGAGCTGGTTTTTACATTAAGGAATATTTGTTGGTTGGGTGATTGGAGAGTGGGAGTAGGGAAAAGGGGGAAGTTGTTAGATCCAACACTTATCGTTAAGTGGAGTTAGTTTCTAAAAATGTAGCATCCAGAAACTGGTGAGTAATCCTTCTTCGTAGTGCAATATTATGTCACCAGATCTGCTGAGCTAATGCACAATAAAATTAATCCTCCATTTCTGCAAATGCTGGTGATATGGCAATCACAGATGTGCTGAAATAGAAGTGTTCATGCCAGGCAGAGTTCACGAGCCACAGATCTAGCCAATTGTCAAATTTCCGGCCCACACTTCACTCCAAGCCCACACTATCTGAAGGGAGGAGGAAGCGGCTGAAGATTCACTTATCAGCTTTCCAACCCCATCTCATCTCTTTCTCCAGAGTTGTTATTGCACATTTTTGCCATTATTTTAAAATTTCCAGCCAACTTGGCAACATACTATTTATGAAGACAGCATGCGGTGGGGTTTGGGCAGGAGAAGTGAAAGTAGGTAAGGGCAAAGTAGGTAATGCCCATGGGCATGGGCATTAAATAGGGCCATCTAGATTTAAACTTCCCAAAAACCTTGTGGAGCTGCTGTTACACTTCCAATTTTAGACTGGGGGAAACTGCCCAGCAAGCATACCAAAATCAGCACAACCCCAAGCTCTTTCCATTATACCATGCTGATCCAGTCAGTATGTCTGTGCTTACATTCTTCTTCTTAATGATCCCTATTGATTTCCAAAAAGGAAGCACTAGGTGAAAGGAATTTAGGGTCAATCTAGTTTAATAACCCAGCCCAATGAATGGCAAAGTAAAGCAAAAGATACTCTTAACTCACTGGTCCAGTCCATTATGGGTGTTCATGACTATTCTGCGAGATCAATGGGGATCTTCTTTCCAGAATCTGGCCACATGCTTATGGAATCAACACCAAGCCCCTCAAAACTCCAGGAAAGAGATTCTGATTAAGCTTGGGTCACAAGCCCACTTCCTGACTAGAGAAAGACCAAATCTCTTGACCAATATAAGACCACATGCCAAGAAGAACTGGGTTGCTGTTACCAAAAAGCCAAAATAAAAGATAGCCACTAGAATGGCACTTTTAGAACCCTGCAGTTACCCCGTCTGTTGTTTGAAATTTGTATTACCTCCCCCTCTCCAACAAGAAAATGGGAAACTAAACTCCATGAGGGCAGAGCCATTGTCTGTTTTGTTCCTCTCTCAAAACCAAACATAAGCACAAAGCCCGATACGTGTAGGGCACGTGGTAGACACATGTCTATTATAGAAATGGATCAGGCAAGATCTACATGTTGCCTGAAAGTCTCATCATGAGAAACTAAATGATTTCAGTTTGGTGTTTCCTTCAAACCAAGTGACTGGGAAAGCTCCCGTGAAACTTGTTCTTTTTTCAGATGAATCTCAAAATTTATCGTGACTCCCAGCAGGCCCAGCAACAGTGAGGAAAAAGCTGCCCAGCAGTAGCTTTAGCCCTCCCGCAGAATAAACACTCACCAATTCTGAGTGCTTGGATGGCCAAAATCGCCCCAGTCAGGTGAGCTTTAGCAGTTCTCATTTCACTGAAAATCATTCAACATCCTTTATTTTTAAATAAGAAGCTTAGCTACCATATACTATGCAATATATCTTTCATGTATTTATGACCATTTTAGCTTGTGTCTTAACGTCATAGAAAAAACCTCTTTTAATTGGGAGGTTGATACACTTTTTAAACTGAAAATCAGAAAGCAAGGATTTCCCCCACCTCATTTTTATCAACCCACTACCTCCTGAAAATGTCATTTTTATGTTTCTTCTTACTGCCTTTCTCTGAAGCTCTTTGAATTAAAGAAGAATGTCTTATTTCCTGTTATATCCGTAGCACCTAGTACAGTGCCCGGCACACAGCTGACGCTCAATAAATAGTTGTACTTAATGAATAAGTATATCAGCATGCTTTTTCTTTAAATCAGTGTCCAGTATATACAACCAATTGTTAAATGCCAACTCTGTGCCAGTCAGGCCACTGTTAGAAACCTAGAGGGAATGTACGTTTGATGCTTTTGTTAACCAACATAGTTTTTTGTGTTTTTTTCTCAGAGACTCGCTGTCAGTAGAATCTACAGTGAGAAAACACTAGTAAGGAAAAAAAAACCAGGTTGTCTAGTAAAGTCATTTAACTTGCTTCAATGGCCTCTTTGGGGCAGGACCATATGATGACCTTCATGGGGTCCAGGCATTTTGCCATCATCCCTTCTTCCAAAAAATAATTAAAAGTTATACTTTACAACTCTACTGGTATAAAGATGAATATAAACAAGGCTGAATTCATCATCATATATTCATTATCATTAGGTTCATTTTTCTTCTTTGTTTTACATGTAATTAAAACATTGAAAGTACCGTAGGCCCCGTAAACACTGCCTGCTGCACCTAATGGATAAGTCAGCGCTGCTTTGGGGGCCATTTGAACAGTACTATTCCCCAACCAGAGCACGTTCTCCTCCTTCCTCCTTTTCTAATGGAATAAAGCTTCACCCCAAGGAGCTGATCTAGGCTTTCCAGTTAGAATCTTAACTCAGAAGACCTCTCCTTTTCTTGTCTAACATAAGAATACTATGCTGAGACCTAAAGGGGAAAAGCCCTGCCTGCATTAACCTTCTACCACTACTGAATCATGCTGACTCTTATCTTTTCTGTTGCTAAGCTGTGGGACTATTATGCCTCCCCAACACTGCAGAGCCCTCCTCTTGTTTATGTAAAGACTCCAATTCAGCCAGAAATAGAATTTCACACTGCAAACGTCGTTTAAAAAATGTTAAGACATTCAGGCCTGTGTTCCTGTTCATTATTCTCTGCTGAAACCTAATATTAGTAACAGCATGTACTGAGGACCTGGACCATGAATTAAAAATGAAGTACTTGTACTGGAAAATATGTGAGCACCTAGTTACTTTATTTGGCAGGCACCTGTAGGGACAGGAGTTTGCTCTGTCTTACACAGCACTTTCAGTGATAGTTCTGCAGAATAAAACTAGAAATCAGTTCTTTCCAAAGGATTACCTGCAGGGGAAAAGATAACCAAACATTAATCTACCACCTACACTCTTCCCTGCTCCGATGCCATAGACACAGGGTTCCTAAGAAAAGTTCTGGTCCAAACCACTTCTTCCCTGAAACTTTGACTTTCCTAAATCACTTAGTCCTGTTGATATCTTAACAAGTGTAATGTCAATTATTTCTTCATCTAGTGTACTCCACCACGGGATTAAAACCACCTAAGGACAAAGAAAAACTTGTATCTCTATTCGATCTCTCTAGAAAATGTGGGAGAACAGTTATGGACAGAGTTCCTAGATTAAATCCAGTGTAGACTGAAATTCTATCTCTATGGCTCACCACATAACCGAAGCATGATCATGAGCAAATCATTTATCTTCTTTGATCCTCAGTTTCTCCTTCTGTAAAATGGAATAATTATCTTCTTGAATTAATGTGAGGATTAGGATAAATGTAGAGTGCTCAGTACAGTGTGGTATGCCATGAGTACTACATAAATGGTAGCTGTTATTATCATTATCATTATTATCATATCTCATTACCTTCTTTGTATCCTTATCTTGTAGCATGGTAATTAGTACATACTAATGTTTGCCGTGTAAGTCGCAGAATAGAGTTCATGCAATTATTTGATCCAAGAAGAAGGACAATTTGTTTTGTTTGCCTTGGTTTTTCTTGTTGTTGTTGTTTGTTTGTTTGTTTGCCTTGGTTTTCTTTTTGTTGTTCTTGTTGTTTGTTTGCCTTGGTTTTTCTTTTTGCTGTTGCTGTTGTTGTTTGTTTGTTTGCCTTCGTTTTTAACAAGATTAATTTTCACCTGAGTTTTCTCCTTCTTTAGTGCATCATCCCTGCTTCCTGAAAAGATTTCTTAAATACCTGATAACAATTTATAAAGGATATTTTTCATTTCTGATGGATTTTACTCCATTGAAACAAACTCCCAGCCAGAAACGATCATAGCCCCTCTTGTAGCAATCAAGAGAAATGTAAATCTGAACATGAAAATAGGTTTGTGTACAGAGATGTCAAGCTTTTGGTTCTGTATATGTTACTACAACTTTAAGGATTATTTGGTTTATTTCTTGCAAGGCAATTCACTCACCTGTCCCCAAAGACCAGGTTTTTGTTGCTTCCTGCACATGTAAAAAAAAAAAAAAATTGCCTTTCTACATCTGCAGAAAACAAGTAGTTGTTGTCATCACTATACTTGCCCTGTGAAACCTTAGCAAGGGAATAGAGTTACACATTCCACTCCTTTTAAGAGGAGCAGAGCATTTCAGCTCCATCGATGGGGAGTTGCAGCCAGTGGCTCTAATAACCTTGGTTTTTAAGTTTTGTGAATTTAGACATTAAATTATGTTTTAAAATATCACAAAATCCAAAACAGTTTTCAAAACCAAAAAAAAAGATGAAATAAAAATAAGGGGTTAGAATGATCTCTGATGAAAACCAATTCATAAAGAAAGGTCTAGTTCCTGTTTTTGTTTTCTTTTAAGCTATTACATAACTGATTGTAGTATGTGGTACAGGAAATAATTTTGCCCATGCACCTGCACAGAAAAACCCAAATCAACGAGTTTGCTTCAGCCATCAATCTGTGGGACCAAAAGCTAAGCCTGAAAGCAAAGGTGAAATAAAATACGAAAATTGCACAGCAGCCGCAGAGGAGTCAGCTATCCAGAGGCCCTACTGAAACCCCATCTTTAGGGTAGAGTTTCAGACACATTTTGATGTTTTGGTCACCTGACCCAAGCTCTGGAGCCCAATTGGCCTCCAAATTTACAGGCTAAGTAATGATGTAACTAGAGTGTGTGGGAACCAGGAGGATGAGACAGATACAATTTTTCCCAGTCGTTTATTAGACTTGGCTACTAATTCTGCTTGTTCTTCAGTTTGACTCCTGGTTATCAGGAAATTCGAACTACTTAAAGAACATAATGAGTTTATCTATAACCAGGGCAGAATTTAGTCACATTCATGTAAATTTAAACCACAGTAACAGAAAATAGTAATTTGTGAAATTCAACTATTTATATTTTAATTTGATAGCAGATACATTTTAATGTATCTATATTTTGTTTTTCTGTACTCTTTTTTTTACTACACATTATTTACAATATCACTTATAATATCATTCTTATATTGCCTGAGAAAGAAATCCATCAAAATAAATGTGTTGGTTTATCCATGATTTTTCTAAACCTGTTCTTAATCTTAGAGCATTTTTGTCTAAACAGAATAAATGTTTATACTCAAGTAATTTGTCACTATGGTAACTTTTGACCTTTAAAATGCTGACACTATATCAGAGACAACCAAGAGAAGAAATTATCCTTGTTTGACAAGAATAAGCAGAACCAGTTTGGCAAACTTCAAGATGCCTAGGGATGAAAAGCATTTGTTGTTCTAGCAATGCTACTTCACGTCAGGAAAATGAGAGCATATCCTGGTTTCATGACAAAAACAGGAGCTCTAACACTGATAGCAAAACTTAAAGATTGAAGACTTTTTTCCTCTAAATTTCCTAGAACACTTCCCTCCCCACCCCCAAGAAATCATGTAATTTCTAATACTCACACAATATTATCTTTCTAATGTGTAGGCATGAGTTTTAATAACTTTTCTGACTCATAATCTTAAATCTCTTGAAGATACTCTTACAGTTGTACTTCGCAAGACTTTATCCACAGTTTCATAACAGAAAATGTAATATGTCTCCAAATGGAATGGTATGACTATTTATAATGAACTCCCTGCCTATTTTTTAAATTAAAGGATGTTATATGTTGATGTCATTCATACTCATAGAAAGTATTTCCCATTCTCAAAATATTTAATCTAGTTAGCAAATATCTTTAGGAAAGAAATCTCTAAAAATCCTTCTTTATCACTCTCCTTGTTTAAGTGTGTATCATGCCAAACACACACACAGTAGATATGGTGTCTGACATCTTCTGAAACCTGTTGGGGACTATATCAAACATTAATGGGGATTAGTGTTAGAACTGGTGTAAACATAGCAAACAATCTGCTGAAAGTGCAGACTCACGTTTCCATATGTTATGCAGGAAGCAGAGCCACTTAAGAAGTGAGGTACTCGGGGAGATGGTGTTCAGGTAGTGAGTATTTGACTGGTGAAAAGTAAACACAGCCTGGATGTATTTACTCCATAGTACCAGCATATTCATATCTACCCGACTCCAGTCCTTAAGCTGCTCCTCAAGAGACAAGTCAAGTTTGAGATATGCAATTTCACTACACAAAGCTTCTAAAACATAGATAAAAATGATTTAGTACTTCCAGGTGCACTGTAATTCTTGGCAGAAAAAGTTAATTCCAGGTGTGTAATCTCCTAAAGAAATCTGTTGTCAAAGCTGGATAAAACCATCATATCAGAAAAATAAAAGTTCACCTATGAACAAAGTATAAGGTATGGCTAGGAAAACTCTCTGCTCCATGTAGAAATTACAGCATAAAAGTGAAACTCCCTTTTACTTACGTAAACATTGCTGGGCTTTGGGCATCATTTCAAAAGAGGTAGAGCTGAACATGCATGAGCATATAGAAATATGACATACTCTCGGTGGGAGGTTTGGGGTGGGGTTCTAGTGCCAAGCCAGACTCTAATACACAGACAAAGGAAGAAAGAAGCTGCATTTTATAGCTTACAGATTTTTTTTTTCTTTATTTTTTCAGGCCTCTGAACCAACCAAATAACTCAATCAACAACAACAAAACCGAGACGGGCCACAAAGTGGAAAATGTTATAACAGCTTAAGGAACAGGGAGGTGGCGGGGGGGGGGGGGGTGTGGGGAGGAGAGACCCTGTATTATGGAATATTTATGCTTTGCGATTCAATGCACATTTATTAATTGGTTTCTTTTTAAGAGACACTTATTTATGACAGGTTTATGAACACTATAGCATGTACAGAGCTGAAGTTCTCCCATGGCTTAGTTTTATTTCCATATGTTTAGACAAAATGAACATCACATTTAATATGAGTACTAGCAGCTCTTGAAGTGTTTGCCAGTGCTACATCCCTTGGGAGTTGTTACCACCAGATTAATATCCTGTGGGTCACTTAATTTTAAAAACCACATTATAGAGGCATTGTGTGATTAGATGTACTGCTTTTACAAGCCAGTTGGGGTGTGTCCTTTGCGTCTGGTTCAGAAAGGCTGGTGAGGGTAACTTATATAGACCTCCAACCTGGAGTGTCTGAGCAGCCAATGATTGTACAGACACATGGACGAGCAGAGAAAAATGTGTCCTCTCTCTACCATCAGAAACTGCCTGGAAGACAGGATCTAAAAGAAACAACTTGCTTAGTCAGAAACCGGCCTGAACAGCTGGGAGAAATTGGCCACTTCAGAGAGCGAGGGGTGGTGCTATCATACCCTGAATCAGGCCTGTTTGTCACAAAATGCTCATAGTAAATAAACAGCCATGCTATTTCCACACTCTGCTATCAAAACCAAGTTCTACCCATCAGAGAGTATTTTACTTGAGAATTCAAAATATGCTCTTTATTTTCTCTGTTAAACATTCTCAGGTCTAGGTATCGGGAAGACCACCCAAAAACAACAGGAAGCATGCTTTTTGAGTGAACAAGAGGAATTTGCCACGGGCTTCAAGGACACTTGGAATGGGATGCCCAGTATTTCCTGCGGGAGTTTCAAATGGCATCAGGTGCAGTGGCTCCAGGCAACCTGGAAGCATTCATCATCATTTATGGTCTACTTTTGATTCTATGAGGAGATGATTCACTTAGGCTTCCTCCAGGCCAGGCCCAAAGAGGTGGCAGGCTATGAGAAGAAGAAAGCCTAAAAGGCATCCAGGTGAGACATTGTGAACTAGAGAACCCATGTATGAGTTAGATTGCAAGTATCTCTGGTCACATTCACAAGCCAATAAAAACAATGCTGTCCTCCATGAGAACAAATCTAATTAGAACAAATCCCAAGCCTTTACAAATATTGTAGACTGAAGTGCCTGTTTTAAAGACAAAGACATTTGGCCAGGAGTGGTGGCTCCTGCCTGTAATCCTAGCACTTCGGGAGGCTGAGGTGGGCAGATTACCTGAGGCCAGGAGTTCGAGACCAGCCTGACCAACATGAAGGAACCCTGTCTCTACTAAAAGTACAAAAATTAGCTGGGCATGGTGGCATGCACCTGTAATCCCGGCTACTCAAGAGGCTGACGCAGGAGAACAGCTTGAACCCAGGAGGCAGAGGTTGCAGTGAGCAGAGATCTCGCCATTGCACTCCAGCCTGGGCGACAGAAGGAGACTCCATCTCAAAAAAAATAAAATAAAATAAATACAAAAATTAGCCGGGCATGTTGGTATGCATCTGTAGTCCCAGCTACTCCAGAAGTTGAGGCATGAGAATCGCTTGAACCCAGGAGGCGGAGGTTGGAGTGAGCCGAGATTATGCCGTTGCACTCCAGCCTGGGCTACAGAGCAAGACTCTATCTCAAAAATAAATAAATAAAAATAAAGACATTTGTTCAGCCCTTCAAACTGTCAAATGAGTATGTTCTTGGAAAGGTTCCTTGTCATCAAATATAAATTGCAATGATCAAAGGTGAACTACATATCAATATGTAACGAAAAAGAGTTTACCAGGAGTCTACATTGGAGGAGATGAACTCGACGCAGAAATGGTGCACCTCTGGGTTTGCCAAAGCAGAAAAATTCTTGACAGCCTTCCCAAAAGTACAACCAAGTTCTTGTGCCCCAGAGTGGGGTGAGATCTTAGAGAAGAAAGGCATCTGAGGGATTATTTTTGAAGTCTTGTTCACAGGTTTAAGCAGTTACAATCACAAGTCCTTCTGCTCAACCACGACCATCTAGGTTTGCCCATTACTTTATTTTTTAATCTGACACAAAAGGAAAGATGCAGAGGTGAAAAAGGGAGGGGTAGAAAGGTGAATCATACTCTCTGTATCCTGTTCTACCACTTGCCACATTTCTAAAATACCACGATTCCCAGGCACAAGAGGATGTGTGAATATTTTGTTCTGTTTTTTTTTTTTTTTTTTTACTCAGTACTAATAATACACAAGAGCTGAATAGTTACTGAAACTATTTCCAGTTTCTTGCATTTGATAATAGATGGCGACCCGATTCGAACTGACCTAGACCCTTAGGTAACTATCCCAAACAGAGCCATCCCTGAGTAGGTCACAGAGCTTCTCTGTGTCTGTTTCTTTATTTGCAAAATCACATTGTATCACCTGTCAAATTCACAGATTGTTAAGAATTAAGTAAGTTCATGACTATGAAACACCTTTAAAACTATGAAGCACTAAAACGAATTCAGTGGACAGTGGCAATTATGAAGAGGATGATGATGGAAATGAGAGATACTACAAATGAAAAATCTGTATATTTATGAAATTATGGCTTAGTATTTGTCATTTGAGAATTTCAATGGTTTTGAACATGTAGGACTGGGATCATAAAAATTCATGAGCATATTGGTGAGCCTCAAATAAAATCTGTTTTAAATACACAATGTACACTTTCCAAAAGAAAATTCGTGATATGCATATTTATATATTTACTAGCACTATCAAAAGGTACCAAAGACATTAACACTAAGTTCTAAGCATTTTGCAGACTTCTGGAAGCTGTTCTTCCTTGCTTTGCCTACGTAAGTCACCTCCCTTGAATGATACTTGGGAAGGCCTGGTCACGATCATCTTTAGACATTTGATCTGGCTGAGATAATGTCCTGCCCTATGAAGGTGCTGTGATTTCCGCCAAAGAGTAAAATAAACATTTTTCTCAGTATTATTGTCCAAGAGCTTTTACTTTTGACACTCTGGGTCTGCCTCAAGTGGCGGCTAGGTGATGGAGGATGAAAAAGAGAAGGAGTGCGTAAAACCTGAAGCGAGAACCAGAAGTTTTCCCTAAAAGAAGCTAAGCTTTTTTAGGATGAAGATAAATATTTAATTTCACAATATTAATTTCTACTGCCAGTATAAAACTTTATCTTTCTAGGTATCTGTACATGTCTCTGTCCAAAGTACCCTCCTGCTACTAAGGCAAAGGAAAAGCATATTGATTTTTCTGCAAACTCCCGTACCTTTCTTTCAAGTTGACTGCTTGGAAATCTATTCAAATTGGAGACTACATCCTGTTTAGGCAGTTGAAGTTGACAGCAGAGCTTTAATTAATAAGGCATGCAAGGACAAAGACACCAGGCCCAAATCAGATGCAGGCGACATCTTCTTGTGGCTGCTCTAAGAAGCACGGCAATCATTTATACTCTACCTTGGTGCTCAGACGGAAGAAATAAGGCTAGAGTATGAAAAGCAAGGCTATCTACCAAGATATGAGAATTATAGCATTCTGGATGAACAGAGTTATATTATCCCTGCTTTCAGATAAGTAAACCAAGAATCAGAGTGCATGGATTACTCTGCAAATGGAGGTAGAAAGCCTGTGCCCTATTTTCTTGTCCATCTTCAATATCCTGTGCTGGGATTTCAAGAACACTTGAAATCCTCTTGCTTTCCTCCTTTTGCCCATTATATTCCTTATCTACGGTGGGCATTTTCAGTGCTGCCAACAGTGCCTATGAATCTATGTTCTAAATGTCAGGACCTGCCAAGGTTTGTTAATTATCCTAACTCCCCCTGCTGGTGGATTTAACTACAACCCCAATTCAAAACTCAGTGGAACACAGTAACTGTTTAAAACGTTTTTCAACCTAATTCACATCATAAAAGAGTAGGTCCGAAAAAAGAAGAAAACTGGAAGGTGAATTTTAGTTGAGAATGTAACTCACTATAATATAAATAAACTGGAGGTTTAATAGTATTTTTTAAACCAGCCTCTGGGATAAGATTTGTGAAATATGAAGTAGGTAAACGTCGGTATAATTTTTCCCCATTCTCTTTTTGTTCCCACACTCCTTTTCATTTTTGTGGCTTGTGATATTTCCCTTTGTCTCTAAGCTCTAGACTTCTACTTAATAAGTACCAATAAAGATTGTATGTTATCCTTAAACAGTGGTAGCATTCCCCACCTGCTAATTGCTTTATTTGTACTTACTGTTTCCGCCCTCTCATCAACAGGGGCTTTAGTATAAAGGGCAATGAAGTAGAACGTGATGAGGCGAACAGGAGCCAGCCGAGTGAATGCTTCTATAATTACACAGTAGCCTGGAGTAGCTCTTCTCAAATCAAATTATGAGCCTGGATTACCTAAAACTCTCAGGACACAGCCCGGGTTTTCATTTGTCTGTAGGTTACTGTCGACAAGCAGCCTTCTTTCCCCTTGCCATTATTCTTCACAGAGATTATCAAAGCTCCCATTCCACTGCAATATTCCCAAAGCAATGAGATGCCATGGAGAAGGCCATTTTCTTAAATGGTTTGCCTGACCCCATGTGCTTTACCACTTACTTTTTTTTAATTTAAAATAAAACTTTTTTTCATGTTTATAACCACCTCTGTCATTTGCATATCAAAGTTGATTTCCAGCTGAGCTTATTCATGATTCTTTGGCAAATATTTATGCTTTGTCAATGTCCCAACCACCCATAAGGCAACAGGAACAAGAGTCAATAGGCCTCAGCAATGTTTGGATCCTTGTTTGAACACCTGACTATACCCTCGGAACTGTACACTCCACTGGAAACAGCATAGTAATAGGAGGACCAGACTCGAGGTCAGGCCATCTGGAATAGGGGCACAGATCTGATGCTGGCTAGCTGTGTGGCCCTGTAACACCCGTTCACTTCTCATTTTCTCCATCTGAAAGCCAGGGCAATTGAACTAGATAATCTCAAAGGTCCCTTCTAGTTCTGTGGTTTCATAGACTCAGCACAGTGCTGCACGGATCATGTGCACAGGAGACTTAGTACATATGTAATTGCGGCAGCTAAGCAAAGCAAAATAGCAATCTATTTCTCAAGTGGTTTAAATGTTTATTAAATCAAGATTTGGTCAAAAAGTGAACAAAACATGTTGAGATTTGGTTGGTTAGTGCCTCCTAGAGAGAGAATCCAGGCTCAAGTTTTAGCTGTGTGCAGTGCTGGGGTCAGTCTACTAAAGCTTCTAAGAGGGAAGGACTAGATGATCCCTACAGCTGTTTCCAACATTGAAATTACAGCTCAAAAAGATAAAATTCAGGTCACCAATTCCTGTGTGTAATAGTCAGTGTGTAATAGTGTGTAATAGTCAGTGTGTAATAGTGTGTAATAGTATGTAATAGTGTGTAATAGTGTGTAATAGTCAGTGTGTAATAGTATGTAACAGTGTGTAATAGTCAGTGTGTAATAGACAGTGTGTAATAGTGCACTTTATCTTCTTGAGGAAAAAATGGATATTTTCATGAATAATTGTTTTAAAAATTCTCCATTCTGTAACACTCTATAATAAAGATTTTTCATTTGGTTTAAAATAAGTATTTAAAATGGGCATAGTGATCGGGAAGACAGGTAAGATCATAACCATTACAAAGTTAAGAGAATGTTTCAGATATGGTCATAGTGATGCAGTCTGAGGTCACACGCCAATTTGTTAAGGTGACGCTTAGCTATCACCAGAAAGGTAATGAGAATTTTGTTTTCACAGGTAGTATCTTAAGGTAGAACGTTATACCAAACAGAACTTACATTACTAGTTGCATTTCTGTTTAAAAAAAAAAAAAAGGCCATGTTTCCCATACTTAAAAAAAAAAAAAACTACTCATCAGCAAAAATGTTACAAAATAAACCTAGTTTTAAATTGTTTCCACTTGAGAATTAAAGGACTTTGTTAATGATGAAAATTTAATTTAGGTTTACGTATTATTGTTCCTAATTGAAAAATTATAAGCATAAGTGCTAGCACTTTCTAAGTACTTCTGTATTTACTTAAAATAAAAGCTATATCCACAGGACTAACCCACCCAACAAGTATGATATCAATAACACCACAGTCCTTGTTTTCCTTTTTTTAAGGAGCCAGAGTCTTGCTCTGTTGCCCAGGCTGACAGCAGTGGTGCAATCTCTGCTCACTGCAATCTCCACCTCCCGGGTTCAAGCGATTCTCATGCTTCAACCTCCCCAGTAGCTAGAATTACAGGTGTGTGCCACCACTCCTGGCTATTTTTTTTTTTTTTTTTTTTTTTTGTATTTTTGGTAGAAATGGGGTTTCACCATGTTGGCCAGGCTGGTCTCAAACTCCTGACCTCAAATGATCCACCTGCCTCAACCTCCCAAAGTTCTGGGATTACAGGTATGAGCCACCACACCCAGCCTAGAACCACTCTTAACACTTGAAATGGCAACGGCCCCAACATGCACGTGGTACTTGTGAAAAATTATCATCCTTTGTGAGGATAATGGTGAGGATAAAACTGAGATGGATGGGCAAGTGAACATCATTTGGGAATGCATTAGATAAGTAGATACAAAAGAATTCTTAACTTCCAAGTGCACACCTTACACACAGATAACAGAAATTTAAATTCTGGTCGTTCAAGTCAAACCTGAAATCCTCCTTCCAAAATTTTCCTGAAACATTTGCAAAACTTTTAAACCTACTTTGCAAACTTGAAAATTTACAAAAACAAAGAGATTAGTTCATTTGGGTTTGATTTTAACCAATGTTTTTCTCCCTTACTTATGGTTGAAGCAGGCAGAGAAAATAAATTTTACCAATAATTAACTATATAATAGTTGTTGCTTTCCAATTACAATATCCTTTCCTTTTATCTTATTTACTTCCCATTAACAATGCTATATCTGACTTGGTCTCATAAACTGCTATGTATACACACACAGAGAGACACAAATTTTGTATGTATGTGTGTATATGTACTTAAAATGTGTATTTTATGCACATAAAATTATATGTAACATGTACTTATACTGCACACACAAGCACACAGACAGCATGCAAAAGGAAGTATTGCTTGGTTTTCAGGTTACTCTGTTTTTTAAAAACAATGCATTGTTTTTTTATACCTCCATTTCTAACCAGCAACTTACTCTCAAAACTTTCTCCTATGTATGCTTGTAAAACCTTCTTGTATGACATAATGGTTATGCATCCAGTATCTGAAGCCAGACTGTTCGGGTTACAATCCTGGTTTACTTTCCTTTATCTGGATAACCTTAGGAAGTGGCTTGACTTCACTGTGCCTCAATTTCCTCATCTATAAAATGGAGGTCATATGGCATTTGCTTTGTAGGATTTCTGTGAGGATTAAATAAGTTCATATGCATAAAGTTTAGAATAGTACCTACCACATAAGAAGCAGTGAACAATTAGATACTACTATTATCGTTGCCACTGGCTTAGTTAATGCTATGTGTCTACAACTAAACGACTTTCTTTGTTAAAGATTTTCCAAGTACATAAATCTTTCCCTTTACCTCCACCATTCTTCACTAACATAGAAGAGTTTCACTACTGTTATTTTCCACAAATACTTCTGCCAAATAAAGTTCTCAACATGGTTATAGAGAGGCACAGTCCAACAGAACTTTCTTTGATGGAGGAAATATTCTATATCTGCATTGTTCAATACTAGCCACCAGCCACATGCAGTTAATGAGCACCTGAAGTCTGACTAAGGAATTGAATATTTTATTAAATTTAATTTTAATTTTAATTAAAAGGGCTATAATGGCTAATAATTATCATATTGAACAGCACAGTTATGGAGGATTTCGCAGTTACACCAAGACTTGAATACGTGGCTCTACCCCTTACCAACTCTGTGACATCTCACTTCTCAGAGCCTCAGTTTCTTAATATGTAAAATAGAATAATACCTCTCACCTAGGAAAAATGTAGTCATTATAAAGATCCTAGTTTAGTGCAATTTCTATTAGTTTTCCCATCTCCCTACCCTGTGTTAAATTGGTATTATTTGGGCAGAATGGCTCTTAGAATGGCCAGACACAGAGCAGAAAGAACCTTTTAGCTCTTTTTAGATTTCAAAATTAAAAGCACTACCCCCTCAAGTTTTCACTTGCTCCACTGTAACTTTCAGTCTTGAGTGGAAATGTGATGCTGCTTTTTGTTAGAGACCCCTGAAAATGTCTGAGCATCTCTCAAATGGCAAGAAACTAAGAGAATCCTCAGGACACTCTCACACTGCTAGAGCTGCGTGTGGGGTCCCCAGCAGCCGTGGTCATGGAGAGCTCATATATACAAGCTCCCCCAGATGGTGCACTGGGATCCAGCAGCCTCTTGTTGCGTGCTCGTCAAAAAGCAATCATTGGAGCCTTTGTTCCAACCACCTTGTGATCTGGCATCAATATCTTCATTATATGGAACCAATCTCAAATAGTCGGGGCTTCCAGGAGATTCTCTTTACATTGAAGACCCCTTGCAATTACGTTTTTTAAAGGTGGTAGAAGAAATATTCATGTATCGTGGAAAGAGAAGTGCAGTCTCTTCCAACGTCTTCAAGGATGTGGTCATAGGGGTCTGGGAGACACAACCTCAGGACAAATCTAAGCAGTAAATCACAATCCCAGGTCTACTGTGAAAAACTTTAGGAGTACAGATGGAGGCATTAGCACTCCTAAAATTGGAACTTAATTTCAGAAGGGCAGATTTCAGGGAGTCTAAGATACTTCATCAGCAGCCTCAGTCCTTTTCTGGAGTTATATCCTCTCTGGTGAGAAAACCTTTTACTTCTTTTTGATGCTTTAAAAGTTTTAGCCAACTTGGATTCTTACCAGATCCTGAACATAAAGAGTTTCTGGATATCCACAACTATATCAGAATGATATATCATGATTGTACCAAAAATAGGAAGAACTATATATCCACCCAACCATTATAACCTGTATGCCCAGTGAATTGGGGGTTGGGGGACAGCATGGGTGAGAAATATTGATTTCACCCAACTCTGAGATAATCTATCCCTAAAGGAAAAAAAAATGTCCAAATTACGTGAGACAGCATGGTGCTGTGGCATAGCAGTGGCTTGCTGTCATAAAGACCCACTCCTTATCACTCAGTGACTTTATTTGGGATTTGGGTCCAGTTACTTGACTTTTTAAGCCTCTGGGTCTGTAATATGTAGATAATACTACTTTATTTTGAGGATTATAAAGATTAATTAGGCAATGTTGGAGCGCTTAGCACAATAACTACTATGGGTTGATAGTCAACAAAGATTTGATTTCTTCACTCCTTAGATATTTTGAAATGATATTATGATCATTCAGTTTAGTTTCCACAGCTAGCGCAATCTGTCCAAATGTATTCACTTTACCTTTTATCCACATTCAAAAATGGGTTAATTATGTATTAAGCTGGGATATCAATGTCAGTGAACTTTGATTAAGATTTAGAATTTAGTAGTCCTAAGCAGGTAATAAGGATTTTGTTTTTCCCTGATGCATAAATTAGAGGAGTAAAACATCCAAAATACAGGTTTGGGGCACGGTTTGCCTGGATTAATACAATTTCTTCACCGAACTCCAGCCTCTTATTGTTGTTACTGAAGAGATCATCTCACTATCAGTTTTGATTACATCAACTCTATTCTCCTCCAGAGCCTTCTTAAATGGACTCCACATAAGGAACAGACCCTTTTGAGCAGCTTTGGAGGCCTCTTCTGGGTCATGATTACATCCAAGGAAGGCCTCACTTCCTGTGTCTCCTTCTGTGTCCCTTGACAGGCTCCTCTCATGCCGACTTGACCAACATTTTATTCAAAACAACCTCTGAATTTGCCTCAATTTTTAGATGGAATTAACCATACAGTGGGAAGGGTTGAAAAAATGATATTTCAGGCCCATTCCAACTCTACATTTTTGTAATTTTAAAGTTATCCAAGTGTCTCAACCATCACTTATTCACTCTCCCATCATAGCTATTTTATTCGTTTCAACAAGTACCAAAGTGGAAACACACATCTTCCTTTCATTCCCATCCTACTGCCTCCACAAAGCTTTATCCAGAATGGAAAGTAAACTTCTTTAGTTTCTCAACTTAAAACTGTAATTAATTTAAAAAAAAAAAAAAAGGTTCTTCCTGATTTTTAGCTATTTAACTTGGAGAACACCCAAACCCAGTGCTGAGCATGTAATTACCACACCATAAATACCTGTTAATTGATTGGCAATGTTAATATTATCATTCTTTTCATTTCACATACTTGTTCAGTGTTTTACCTGTTGTCTATTTATCCTCCTTGTCTACCTCCATTGTTGTTTTCTCTTAAACTACAAGCTGCAAAGCATAGAAGCCATGTTTCTTTGACTCAATGTGGATAATAGGCTATAGAGAGATGCTTAAACAGGCTTTTCAATTGATTGATTAATACAACGATTGATGGATGGATAGAGGAAAGGGTGAATGCATTATAGCATTCTCCATTTGCTATTCCAACAGGCTAAATTTACCAAAAGGGTCTCGCTTTGCCTCTGCCCCCTGAACAAAGCGCCAGAGGTAGGTGAGTGAGAGGGGTCAAGGAACAGCCATCCCTACTGCACACAATAGAGGAGGATGTCTTGCAGAGGATACGGCTTTTTCTTTGGCTAATTGCTGCAAGACATCTTTTGAAGCAAAGTGGTTATTTTCTGTTATTTCTTGGTCAGTTTTCCCAGGGTAACTTGGACTTTTTAAATTGAAAAAGAAAGAAAAAAATTCAGTGAACCCTACATTTTTTAACCCCACACTTCCGAACTTTAAGTCACGTTAAGTGCAACTGATTCCCCTCCCATTGACAACATATTTATTCATTTCCTAGAGCAGTACACATTCCACCTACAGACTGTGTAGGTTTCATAGGTTTTTATATAGGCTTCATAAACCTATTTTAAAAAAGGAAAAAAAGAGATAAGTAAAATATTTAATTCTTTAAGTTGCCAGATTTAATTTATAATGCAAGTTAATTGCAAGTTCAAATTAAGGACCTTGGGACTCAAAATGTTTTTTTCTTTGTTTGTTTGTTTGTTTTCTCTTTTGACCAAATTGAGGAGCAGGCAGGACTAGACACATAGGAGCAGAAGACAGATAGATCTCAGGGTTTTCATGAATTCTGGCTAGAAGTATAAAACCGTGTATCTGCTCATGTGTGTTACTTCCAATGCAACATGCAAAAGAATGAGTTCCTTCTGGAGATACATCCCTGTGGGCATTCCAAGGGCACTGACTAAAAGTCCATTACTCTCTCTGCCACTTAAGAAAATGCAAACTAGAAAACAGTCAAATGCATTTTTTAATTGTTCATTCATTCATTCATTCATTCATTCCACAAATATATATAATCTACAATGTGCCAGGTATGGTGCTAGTTACTGCCAATCCACAGGTGAAAAGATAAACAAACTCCCTGCTGTCATGAAGCCTACAGTCACATTGTTTGGCCCTTGGTTTGCTAATAGTTAATTAATTTGACACAGCATACCTTGGTTATTCTGATGTCTTCTCTTTGGCTCCTTGGTCCTGGTCTGTAGACTATAGAAAGAAGAGAAAGAAGCAGGATTTAAGCTAATGGAGGGATATGACTCAATCCTCAACAAACTCTCAAAGTTCACTGGGTAGGGAGGAACTGGCCAGGATGGAGCCTGTGCCCTTCCCTTTAGCACTGGGGCCATCACAGTAATGTGGCTCTGTAGTCACTCTAGAGATCATCATTAACCCTTCATGGTCAATGGAGACTCATGGCTCTTAGTAGAGGCTGCCATAATATGCTATTGTAGAAGAACATTTCATGACAAGTTATGGTCAGATTGTTAACTATAATTTATAAAGTAATTTATAAAATATTATCTGCAGTATGATACAATTTCAGTTAAAAGAAAAAGCATCTCTATGCACAAAAAAAGATAGCTAGAATATATGACAACATGTTGGCAATGGATATAGTTCTGTTTAGGATTGTAGGTGCTGTGTGTGCATTTGTGAATACATGTGAACATGTACGCATATGCTTTTCAAATGTTTTCTAAATTTCCTGCAAAGAAAATGTACTAAATTATTTAATGATAAGGAGAAAAATTGTATCCCTCTCCCCAGAAATCTACATCAAATATTAGTGTAACAGAAGGTGGGCTCCAATGAAAGAGGAGCCACATGCCTATCTAGGCAGCCTCTTCCTCCTCTGTGGTTTAGGAGGTGATATTGCTTGACCTGTCCACACTTGGAAATAAAGCTCTGAAGTTTTTCTTGTCAAATTTTACTTGGACCTATTAGAGCAAAGTAGTAACCACAACTTTTCAAGCCCTGCTATTAAGTGCAGTTATGGTGGTATTTCATCACCTATGAATAGTTGGTAATTTTTACAATAACACTTAATCTACCAAAATAAATTATACATGTATCAAAAACATCATTAACAGAAACTTAACACAATGATATCAAACATATGACCTTTCAGCAAGTAAGATATGTATGTGTTTATATATATATATACCCACACATATATATATATCACCCTTTCCTCTATCCATCCATCAATTGTTGTATTAATCAATCAATTGAAAAACCTGTTTAAGCATCTCTCTACAGTCTATTATCCACATTGAGTCAAAGAAACATGGCTTCTATGCTTTGCAGCTTGTAGTTTAAGAGAAGACAACAATGGAGGTAGGCAAGGAGGATAAATAGACAACAGGTAAAACACTGAATATGTGTATATATATGTGTATATATATATGTGTGTGTGTGTGTGTATGTGAATATATATATAGTATTTCTAAATCAGCCAAGGTGTTATCCCAACTTGAGACATATATATTAAAAAGAAAGAGTGTGCTAAAACAAAAACAATGGTATAGCATACTTTCTTCCATTTTAGTTTGTTTCTTCCAAACCGAATCCCCACTCCCTTTGCTTGGAGGAAATACAAGGCCATTCTCCAGTGAGGGGAAAGTAAATGATTGTGCAAACTCAGACAGAATCAGCCTGTCACAAATTGGCAAATACAATTAATGGTTAGTTATCTACAATGACTTCAGTCTGGTCACTTTTCTATTTTCTGGTCAGCATTCCAAAAAGGAACCAACTCTAATTAGTAAAATAATTCTTCAGGTCTTTCTAGAGCTGATTCTCTATAAAGCTCTGTGAAAAGCTTATTTTTGTTTTGTTGTTTTGTTTTAAAGGTTATCATAATTCCCTTACTCCAATATGAGAGATAAGAGCACTTACATACTTAACCTACCTTCTAACTAGAAAAAATATGTTCAACAATTACTATTATTTTTTTAAGCACGCCTCTAGGCGCACTGAGTTTCTGCTGCCATTAGGTAATCTGTGCTGAATGGTTTAAAAAAAAAAAAAAAAGCATTTAAACCCCACAGAAAAAAAGTTGTATTTGAAAGCTAATATGAGATTTGCTTCACCCATGTGAATCATCTCTGGATAATAAAAGAATCTGATTGAGAAGATGATATGTATAGCAGCACACAGTCGAAATTACAGATGTACGTGTAAATGGTTAAAATTAATTACTGGCTCCATTTAGAAAAGAATCTCCTCTGGACAAAAGAGGGTTTGAGTACATCTCCCTGTTCTTCACTCCTCTACCTTTGAGCTTTTGGGGGGCCAGAAATGCTAACCTTAATTAATGGAAGACCCACTAGACCCCAGGCAAGGGTTTGGGTCCCAGGCCCAGGTCTCCTCCTGCGCCTCTCCCGGGAGTAACGAGCAAGCGGGCTTCATTACTGGCAGCTGAGGGGAAGGGTCACTGGGAATGGATTTGCAGGGCCCTCATTGAGCGATCACTCCATGCTGAGAGGAGCTGGCCGTACTCTGGGACACCTGGTCATTAACATTGCTAATTAGCAGCCATTAATCAGGACGCTCGGTTTTTTTTGTTGTTGTTGCATGTCACCGGCTCAGAGGAACCAAGTGAATAAGAAGATTGTTTCATTACCTCCACAAGAGGTAGAATGAAAGCAGTTCCCATCAGCTCAAGATGAGATGGATTAAGGGAAAGGTTAGACAACAGTTTGAGATGAGCTGGGGAGGGGGCGGACGGAGGGGGCCGGGAGACCTGAGCTGTCTGCCCAGGGAAAATCAGTCACCTATAATTAATGAAATCTTCTGCAACCTAATTCTAATCACCGTGTGAGCGGTTCTTCAACAACCAAATTTTTGTATTTTAAGAGCTTTATTTTTTTTCTGTTAGTACAGGGAATTATCTTTAAGTTATTTTAATTCTGTTTGATACTCAGTAGGTTTTAAGTTTGATATTTTCAGTCTTCTCATTCTAAATTCATCTTCTTCTTCCCAAAGATTATGAAGTCATTTAAAATTTTAAGTAGTTATAACTAAAACACTTTTAGAATATCTTCACTATTTTATGATTACTTTCCAACCAATGGTCAAAAAGTAATTTTTAAATAATTTATTCTACAGTTTTTAGAATGGGAATAATAAGAAGAAATGATTTATTCTTACTACTAACTGCATCCAAAAGTCAAAAGGGAATAAAATGACTCTATCGATTTGTATATAATAATACTGAGAAGAATAACATGTTATTGAAAAGGGGTATGGAGTGTGTGTGTGTGTAAATAAGTTGAGTTCTTCTTGTTAATTCAAATGTAATGTGATAAGCATTCTTTAATGGAATGTTTTCTCTTCTGGAATGTAGTGTTGTGTGTATATACCATATTATATTTATCTTCATTTTTGGAAAATGGAAATCCTGGTAACAGGTTGCATATCTCACAGTTGTTTTAGTTGTCGTTTTCCATCTAGAAAAAATGCTGTGAGAATACTTATTTAATTAGCAACTAGTTAGCTATGAATTCATTCTTTTATTAAAATGTGTTCACCCAAGAACTGCAAAACAGATCTTGACTTACATGGGAAGCTCTCTTTATTAAAGAAATAGTGAGCATTTCATCCAGCTTTTTGCTATGTTTTGCTCTGAGTTCCATGGTGGGTTACAAAATGTGGTTTGCAAGTGGCGCTAAGTGACTTGAAAGCAGAAATTGCCTAAGTATTTCGTAGTGTTGTGACTTCATTTGGACATGTGTAATAAATATATATTGCACATATAATATATACCCCTGCATTTTCAAAGCAAAATTATTCATTTAATGCGCCCTACATTTCAAACAATAAAAGGCTAAACCTCTTTTTTATGTATTAATTTGCTCTGTTTATGAAGAACTATGAAGTTTCGGGGGGAAGGAGGCAAGTATGTAAAACTAATCTGTAGAGCATTTCAATTGGGTTGGAAATCCATAATATGATTTCTAGGACTTCATGGGAAAGTTGAACGCTCAAGGGGAAATTACACAAAGAACAGCTGAGAAAAAGTTGCATTCTGGCACAGAATCATGCAAATGGGGCACATTCTTCAGTTTTCTCATGACGGATTGCCTCTGAAACCACTGAGCCAAGCTGCAGCAATGCTAATGAGGGAGATGCATCAATGAACAGTGTCATCCCAGGGGCTTCTAAAGGGGACAAGGGGGGAGTGGGGAGGACAAGAGGGACTTCGAGAAGGAGGAAGGAAGAAAGGAAGAAGAGAGGGACAGACAGAGAGAGAGGGAGGAGAGCAACTGAATTTTTAATACTTAGGCCTAGGGTATTAAAAAAACCAACTTAGCAGGTAGGATGGAAGGTACAAAATGAACAGTGCTATAATTCTATCCTTTTAAGATTTGAAGGATTTTAAGAAACAAAATAAGATGGGAGAGAAAACTTTTTAAACTATCTGCCCATTGAACAAAAAATGAAATTAAAGTTGGAAGCTAAAATGCTTCTGCCCAGAGAATAACTTGTGTGTGGTTTCTTTATAAGGACTCCAGACTACAGTGAAAAAGACTAGGGGATCATCTACGCCAGGAAAAAAAAAAAAAAGTAGCACTGTTTCAGTCTAAACTTCTTTGTGATTTCTCATTTAAATATTTTTTTAATTGTAAAAGCATATATTTGTAGCTCATTTACAGAAATGAAAGATAGTTTGCTTGTCATATCAATGATGTTTTGAAAGATTTTTTAATCTTTATGAGCATACACAAAAAGATTAGTTTTTTAAAGAATATTTCTCTTGAGAATAGCAAATGATTACTTGTGTAGAATTCTGTGAGCAGATACATCTTTCTTGAGTTGCCAAAACCATACATATCACTTGCTTCCATACCCACCTAGTAAATACCAAGTTGATAATTTGCTTTGCATTTTACTTCTTTTCTGACTTCCAGTGCAATATGTTTCTGGTGGAAATTAAATCAATAGCTACTTACTGAGTACTTATTACATCTAAGGCACTTAAAGGTATTTTTATAAAGAAATTTTAAAAAACACATAACACTGAAGTTTCAGAGCTTTAAAGTGACATCGAGTTTCCAGACATTATGAGTTAACTCCCTTTATAATAACACCACGGTGAGCACAGCCAATTTGGTATTGATGTGAATTGCATGGTTTACTTCCAAAATGTCCCAATGAAATGTACTCAGTGCTAGTTCAATCAAAAGTAAAGTTAAAATGCATTATTGTTTTCTCTTCGATATCTTATTTTATGAGCATTTAGCTTTTTAAAAATGTGAACAGTCAACTGTGCCCCCTGTTTGCTAGCACTGCTAATTCAGGTCCTTTAGCTAGGTAAATAAACAATTTAAATTGAAAAAAAATAAATAACTGCAGCAAATTTAAATCCTTTAAGTAACAAAGAGTATATAAGGAATTCTGCTCTAACACATCAGTATAGGTTGGTGCTAGAATAAAATCCTTTTTTTATTTTGCTCAATTTCGACCAACAGGAGCTACATGATTCAGAATTAAAGCTGGAAAAAAAAAAAACCCAATTTGCTCTATTGTGTATTATAGTTCATATGGTATAGTTTCCAAGACCACCCACAGTTCTGAGACTGCCTAATGGAAGATTGTATCAGCTGCTGTACCTAATGACAACTAGATGAGTTAAGAATGAAGTGTTAGCCTTCATAGTACTTGTGGGCATAAAACAGATTACTCACATCATTTTAAAGATAACCTTGAATGAATGCAAAACGCATTCATTCATGTGACACACTTCTAATCAAGTACATTATCTATTAAAATTAGCTCAAAAAATACATTTCTAAGATAAAAAATTAAAATATATTGTATTAAAGGATCTGTTAACATGTATTTAGACAGTTTTAAATTATACATTAATGGAAAATGCAAGGCATGTTTCTGACATCTCACAAAGTTATTTAACAGCATAATCATGAACAATGTTATTAATTGATAGTTCACTATTGTCCGTCACACTTATCCCAGAATGTCTCAAAAACAAAAACAAACAAACAAACAAACAAAAACAGAAAACTTGCCCTCTGGAAAATCTCTAAAGGAGAGAGAATACATTTAAACCACAAGACGCACGTGATAAAGGCTGAGGCAGTCCCTTTTCTTGCTCTCCTGCCTTCTTTCCAAGAAAAGGTATTTCTTTGAAGTTTCCTGTTTTGTTTATTAAATCCCTGTGGTTTACTCTACAATATGGCCATGTTAGGCTTAATATAAATATGATTTAAATGACTATTTAATTTGCTTGCTTGCTTTTAAATCTTAAAGTAAAAATGATACTCCAGGAAGATGCATCGCGTTAATTCCACTGGGGAATACCGTTAGCCAGGATGAGCAGGTGTGGCCATCAATGAGCTTGCCTCTTATCAGAAGAAACTCTGGTCCGAAGCCGGGCTGCAGACGCACTGTGTGACTTTGGGCAGGTCAGTCCTGTAGCTGCTTTGGTCCTCAGCTTTCTCATGTGTAAAATAAAGGAGTTAGATTAGACATTTGATCTGTAAACTCTTTTCACTATTTGGATGTTGTAATAATTCTGGTGACACATTTTGTTTTTCAGTAAGAGGAATGGCTACTAAATAATTAGGGTAGATTAACTCTGTGCATCTTTTCCAATTTGAGGATTGTGAAAGTGCGTGGCCTCCATATGTGAAATGTAAAAATAAAACCCTACTTACTGTTTTGGCAGATTTAATCCTCCAAAAGTTTAAGTAACAAAACCTGGAAAAAAATATCCTACTTGTATTTCCTTTTGCTTTTGTATGTTTAGTAAAACCAAGTTTAATTTGAAACAAGTATTTCTAACCCTTATTAATCAAATCTTTTTCGTGCAGCATAATTCCAAGAGGAAGATGCAGGAAGAAACCAAAAGACTTTTAATTGTTTGTGCTTGTTCATTTTAAAAATGTCTAATTTGTACACAGTTAATCCTTAAACTCAGTGTCCAATACATCCTTCACTGTGGCAGTTTGGTTTCTAGCTCAGGCTCTGAAATCAACCCTGGGTTGAAATCCTACCTCTATCATTTAGTAATGGTGTTACTTACCTTCTCTAAGCCTCAGTACTCTCATCTGTAAAATACAGTTAATAATAACAAGACCTCATTGAGTTTGGGGAAGGAAAAATGAGATAATGCATGTCAAGTGCTCGGCACAGTGCTTGCTCCAATGTAAGTACCTTATTAATGTTATCTTTTATTAATATCATTACCACATGATGAGAACTGATGCTCCCCTTAACATTAAAGGCTCACTGTCAAAGTAAAACAGGTTCATGAAGCATACTGGACATTTATAATAGGAAAGTAACTCAGCTCACTTAGCCAAATGTTGTCCAAAAAAATACTGTCCCTGATCAAAAATCTTCAAAAAATACTGTCTTTGATCAAAAACCAAAGGGCTTCCATACTTCCTACCCCACTCGCCTGCATGATCTCACCCCCAAGCCATTATCATGATGCTCAGCTTGTATATAGGACAGTCCTCTCTGCTGGGATGGTGATGACCTGCACTTTTGCCATCAGTCCCTGGAGATCATTTCGAGGTTATTGCCTATCCTAGCTGGCCCAGTGTGACGCACCCTGCAAGCACCCTCAGGCTCAATTGGTCAGAGTCCTCATCATGTTTCACCCTCCCCTCTGTGCCGTCACCTACATTTCCACCTCCTCTCGCTCCTCTCCAGGGCAGCCTTTCTTCCCAGATTTGAGTCTGGCTCTCTTAACTTCTTTATTAGCTCTCTGTTTCACTCAGCATCAAATCTAAACCACTTCACATGGCCTTCAAGTCCTGTCCTTCTTCAGCTTCAGTTTCTGTCTCTGCTCTCCACCCACCTCCCAATCGGCAGCTATAGTGATCTACTTAAAGTTCTCAAAACTCCCCAAACACACCTTCACCTACAGGCCTTTAGACTTCTCCCTTTAGACTCCCCTCACTGATTCCTGTTTTGGCCTTAAGTTCTCAGCCTATGTGGAAGCCTGTCCCGACTTTAGATTTGGTTAGGGGCCTGCTCATGTGTTCTATGAAGTTACAGTCCTTACCCTTATCAGAGTTTTTATCAAATATCATTGCAATAGACTACATGCTTGTAATCCCACCGCAGAGTCTTTCACATAGTAAGTCCTCAGCTAAATATTTGTTAAGTAGGTTTGTTTGTTTGTTTGTTTGTTTTTTGAGACAGAGTTTTGCTCTTGTTGCCCAGGTGGGAGTGCAATGGCTCAATTTCAGCTCATTGCAACCTCCATCTCTTGGATTCATGCAATTCTCCTGTCTCAGCCTCCCGAGTAGCTGGGATTGCAGGCATGCACCACCACACCCGGCTAATTTTTTGTATTTAATAGAGTTGGGGTTTCACCATGTTGATCAGGCTGGTCTCAAACTCCTGACTTCAGGTGATCCACCCACCTCGGCCTCCCAAAGTGCTGGGATTACAGGTATGAGCCACTGCACTCAGCCTAAGTAGGTTTCTTTTCTATCTGTCACAGTACTTAGAACAATGCTAGGATCATCTTCACTTACCAATATAAAACAGACACATTGATCATAAAAGTCATCTTTATCAGGCCAGGCATGGTGGCTCACACCTGTAGTCCCAGCACTTTGGGAGGCCGAGGCGGGTGGATCACCTGAGGTCAGGAGTTCAAGACCAGTCTGGCCAACATGGCGAAACCTTGTCTCTACTAAAAAATACACAAATTAGCCAGGCGTGGAGGCAGGCACCTGTAATCCCAGCTACTCGGAAGGCTGAGGCAGGAGAATCACTTGAACCCAGGAGGCAGAGGTTGCAGTGAGCTGAGATCATGCCACTGCACTCCAGCCTGGGTGACAGAGCAAGACTCCATCTCAAATAATAATAATAATAATAATAATAATAAGCTTCATCAACTTTAGAAACTGCCATTAACCAGCCAACCACAGAACAGATATAAGCCTAAAGAAGCACATCAGCACTCACCATCCTGCCATATTGTCCTGGAGAATAAAATCATGGATGTTGTAAAGAAATCATTTTACTAAATTTCTACTGAAGAAACATTTTCTAGCTTATTTATGCATCTTCGAGGCCATCCCCTTCCATCTGAAGGCTGAAGATCATGGTGGGAGGAGTGTCATGGGGAGATAAAGGCAATATAGCCATTAAGAATGACTGGAAAGATTTACATAGTAAAGTCATAATGGGCTTGTGGAAGAGTTGGGGATGTAAATCTTTAGAAAATGTTTTATTTATGATTAAGAAAAACTGTGAGGTTTACCAACCCTTTTACCTCTATAGTGCATTCGGGTGTGGGTGTATGGAGGTGAGCTGAGGAGTTCTCAGCATTGTGTTTTATGACTCACACTAATTAGCTAAGAATTGCTCTTCTTTCTCTACTCTGATTTTACCCAGTGTTTTACCCAGCCATTCTCTCTTGCACATCACCTGCTACTACATGAATATCTCAGATACCTCAGCTCTGATCACAAATGCTTTTTTTTCTGGAATATCCATCTCAATCCATTTCTGACCATATTTCACTTTCTCCAGACTTTTGATCCCCTTTTGACACCCCATTTTAGTTCCTATTATGGCCATTTGGATCCTAGCACTTGTTTCCCCTCGTTTTCTCCTTGTTATTCTTTTAGAACTTTGGTTTGCTCAGTATTTGACTAATCTATGACTAGACCCCAATTCTCCGGTAAGAGCAATTGTTTTTGTCTCTCTCCTACTAGAAATACATAGTTCATACACATCATGAGCCAACTTTAAAAAATAAATAGCCATTTCAGAGCCAAATATTCATGTGAGCCACAAACAACACGTTTGTGTGGAGTATGTTTCCCAAAGCGCAGGACCTGCAATGCGCAGGGACATGCCCCAGGAGGAGAGCGGCATGCAGTGGTCCACTGGCATGGCATTAAATGCCGCTGGTCCACAAAGTGAGAGAGTTGTTCTCTTTTCAGTTCTCTTTTAGCCCTTCTGATCATAGTAAGAACAGAGTCTCAGTGCTCATCTTAAACACCTTTCCTACACTTTACAACACCTCTAACATGAAACAAGGTAACAGCAATTGCTTGCATTCATTTAATTTTTATAGTTACTTTGTCTTTATGGTAAATTGCATTTGTGTACCGTTGATAGAAGTGATATTTTTGTAGCAATTAATTTCTTTTGCAAGTAGATTATATTTAAAAGGAAAGTCCATATAAAGAAAATACTATTTAAACAACAGTTTAGGTATTCGTAGCATGTAGCTATGATAAAAATCATGACAGCGGTTATGAATAGCTGGATTTTGATAATGAAAAAGGCCAAAGTTGTAGATGAAAATTACAAATTAGCACAGGTGGCAGTAATAGTTTAGATATTTTCTGACTCTCAAAATATCAGATTTTTAAAAATCAAGAATAAAAGTATTTTTTACTAATTGTCTAAGCATTTTTAATGTCATGAAAAAAATAGAATCTCCCCGTATTTTTATGCCTCTCCCTTTCTTCCTCAAAACCATGAAATGATTGTTCCATAGTCTAAAGCACTCATGGGTAAAACAAAAAAAGAGAAAAAAGAAAAAGGACCTTTTAGTCTCATAATTACCAAAGGAATAAGCAGAACCTTGAGAAAACAAGCTGGTGTTCAAGAAAATAATTTTCTTTGCCAGCACCTAACCACCAGCCTCTTTCTTAAGAAGAGGATGAGGCCCACAGGATAATAAAAGGCCCTATAGAACCACATAAAAGTTCCACATGTGCTACTCCCTGAGTGGCCTTCAAGGGGGTTAGGACTGGAGGGGGCCAGGGGACAGGGCTCAGAGCAAAACAAAACAAAAACAACAACAACAACAACAACAAAAATCTTGCTTCCAGAGAAGCAACTCATCTTACACAAAAACTAATTAACATGACAGTTTCCTGTTTGCAGAAGATGTTGTTATCAGTGAAAAACAACAATAATAATTGTAATAATAATATGAGCCCTAGCAGTTGGGGTTTCTGCAATTACAGTGTGAGTTGCATGAGAGGATTATATGAAGTGCTCTTGGCTTGGAGGGGGAAGTAAGACGCTTCAGCTTGCAAGTCACAAGCAGCTGCTTGGGGGCCATGCACCTGCCGGTTCCAAGGCTGTTTTCACCTCGAAAGGAAAACAGGCCCCTTCTCTTTCCCATTCACAACCCCCAATCCAAAAACCACCGCAACGAAGGAGGGAGAAATGGAGAGGAAAATGGAAAGGAGAGAAAGGCGGAAAAAAAATAAAACTAAAGATGTTCATCCATAGCAAGCAAGTCTTCCCCACTTAGGAAAAAAATTGTGGGGCTGGAGAGCAGCAGGGAAGGGGGCAAGTGGGAGGGAATGACTTCATTTTAATGCAGCAACAGAGAGAGTGCGATCTGATATTGGCAAAGTTTCAACGAAAATGGGGGGCGAGGGGGTGGGAGGAGAAGAAAGGGCTCTTTTACTGTTTCATGCTTCAAGTCTTCCCGAGAAGCATAAGCTCCGCTCGACATTCTGGGAATAGCAATGAGGCACACACAACAATCAAAACACACTAAATCTGTTTGATGATTCAAACACATCATGCATCTGCACCCACAAAATAGGACTTCAATTAAATAACCTTGCAGATTTGAACAGAAAAAGAAGGGAGAGCATGAGAGTTTGTAATTAGTAACTCCGAATACAAGCAGTTTTGTAAAAATTAGGTGTTTGCACACTACACTTCATTCTAAAGTGAGTTGTAAGCGTGTGCTGCTAGAGAGCTCAAGCAGTTCCTCCCTGACGTTTGCTTGAAGTTGTGTTTTCTGTCCTCACCAAGAAAACTGTAAGAAGTTGTTTCAACCAGGCCTTTACCAAAGAAGTGAGAAAAAGTCTAAATGAGGCTTTTTTATATCCACATTCACACAAATAAATGCACATACACAGACTATTCTCAGTATTACAGTAAAACCCTTTGTGGTTTACTAAAACAAAACAAAACACACCCCCCCCCCCCAACACACAATAACCAGAAAAAGAATAAAAGCTCCGCATCTCAGATCAGGTCATGTATAAACCACAATTTCTGTTCCCAAGAATTTTTGCTTCCAGGGATTTCTATTTCCACAGTAAGGGATAGGTTATTTCCCTACATAAACATGATTTGGTCTTCGCACATGTGACCTATCATATATGTTTGTATCCACGCTGAACAATAACACACACAGTCTGCTCTGAACGACGTGCTTGAGTGCCCCAGAAAAGGCCTTTTTTGTTGTTGTTAGAGAAATCCAGATTCACCTATTTTCAGACTGACCTCCAAATAAGCTTGGCCTGGTCTCTGCTTGCTTTGAAAAAATCAAAAAGGAAATAATTCATATTGAAAAATGGGAAAGTGTTTGTAGGGCTGTCTCTTTGGACTCTTAAAAACACTTCTCCCTTTTTTATTGAAAAATTATTCTAGCCGGCAACCCAAACAGAAATCTGAAGGACTGGGAAGAAGATTGTGAAACTCACCAGGACTATGCTCCCTCCCCCAGAATGACTCCAAATGCCACCATTCTCTGATCAAATAAAACCTATTTCAAATATAACCACTTTTCTCAGTCTGGATCTCTGGGATTCATAAACAGACTGTTTTGGCACAACAAGAAAGCCAAATTTGGGAATTAGTAAGACATGAAAATTAACTAAATCATTGTTTGGGGTCTGAAAATATAAATGAATCACAAGAAGAGAGGCAAGTTCAAGAGAGGGAGCATATAGCTAAAAAGCCTCAGCACATTCCTATTTACAAGAAATTATTTGAGCAACTGGAGAATTTGAGCTATGGTGGAGGTGATGCTTTTTTAGAAAGTGTACAACTTTTGGTCAAAAACAGAGTGAAAAGGGGACCCAAGCCAGGGACATTGGACATGCTCATCAGTCCCAGGGAAAATATGCCCATTTTGAAAGCCTGCAAGCCTCGCAGGCCCTTAAAATTGACAATCTGGTTAATCATGGAAGTGAAATTACCTGCACTCATGGTAACTTGTGGAAGTTAAGGAGAAAAGCTAGACAGCATGTTCTTTTCCCTCTGCCATGATTAAAATCCTCAAAGTGGTGAATCTCTAATAATGCACAGCTACAGTGGAAGCTCTTCAGAAAGTGAAGAGCATTTTTAGTCTACTCACAACTCCTTCCCCAACTCAAAACCCTCACCCCATAGTAAGGCACTACTGTTAATTGGAGTGTGTCTTATCAGGTGGTAGAAGGAAAAAAACATGAAAAACCATGGTACTTCCTTACCTCCCACCCAGCCAGATTAAACCTATCTTTCAAGCTTCCATTTTCCTTCAAAAAGATTTTGCAGCTCATTCCATATTAATCTTTCTCCTTTTCAAATTGGTGCCATGTAGAGTCTGGCTCTCATCTGGCATTAATCGTACTTTGTGACATATTTTATTTTATTTTATATTTTTATTTCACTTTTAAAGCAGCATGTTCTCAGGTATATTACAAGGTGTTTCTTAACATGACTTTGTGCTCAGAATCTAGTACAGCTAGATTAAACAAAGTTGGACAAATTTTACAGTAAAAATATTCCAGAGCAGTTAATAAACTCATGTACATTATGACATTCCAAGTGGCGCAGGTAGCAGTCTTCCCAGCCTTATTTAAATTAAAACCAAAAAAGAAGCCTTTAGCAGAAAAGATTTTCCGATCTCTATAACGGAGTTGCACTTAAGAATTAAGATCCAAAAGTTCACTTCTTTGATCGTTAAGGCTACAAATACTTACCAAGTATCTGCTTTGCATCAGGCACAGCTACGCTAGGCATGGAGATATCACCTGGGTAATTCCCAGGCCTCCAGTCCAGTGGGGAAGACATAGTAACAGCTTATCATAATGCAGTGTGATGACTTTAGTGACCATGCTATGCATACAATAATGTGAATGTTAACGGAGAAGTGCCCACCTGGTAGGAGAAGAATGATAAGGAAGTTAGAGAAAGGTTTCTCCATGGGGTGACCTCAAAAGAGAGGATGGCAGGGAGCTACCAAATTCCTGACATATGTATAACAATTCACAATTTATAACATTTTTCTCATCTATTACTATAATACTGCCTTTTTCATATCCCATTGAGCACTTGCAATATATTTGATATTGTGAATTTATCTGTGCTTTAGTTTACCTTTCCAAGAAGGTGAATTTCCTTCAGAGTTTTCTCATATATTTTTTTCTATCTGTGAAATCCATCTAACTAAACTCAGCCTTCAACCTGAGGTCATAGTAAAAGACAAATTAAGTTTGGGTCTCCCATATATGTCTTTTTTTCCCCATATATTCCTTAGAGCAAAATTTTTTCAGTGCTATCTATTAAATTTTCAAGAAAAGAGTAAGATAATATTTTTTCAAAAGAGTGAGATTTAAGCATTCAAAGTCTGTGAACAGTTTAAATCACATGAAGAAAGTTTGTGTTTGTTCCTAATGAAGGTTTATTTGGAATTCTTCGGTGAAATACAAAAAGGGAGACCTTGAACCCTGGAGGAGTCTCGCTTGACAAGGAGAAAGTAGTTTTGTCTATGGAAACCCTTAAAGATACTGCACTGCAGGTGGGACCAAGGCTCACCTCATTGACTAATGGGTATTGCTAATCTTTCAGCCTACATCGTAGTATGATTTACAGCCCGTGTTTTAACCACCCAAATCTATTGATAATAACCTGTGATTTATTGACATTCAGTGATACGCTGTTAGCAGTTCTCATGATGTGTCATCTACAGAGGTGGCACCTCTTATTGCTCCTTTAAAATAAAAATATAAAGACCCATCTAATTTTCTTCAGTGACATGTTAGACTCATGACATAACAGCCTACATTCTTCCTTCTTTAGAATAATTTTTGAGAAAGAATATAAGGTAGGTCTTTCCCATCCCTACTAGGTGCAGGAAAGAAGACATCTTTCCCGCTCCCTCATCCCTGCATGTCTGTGTAATCTTCTACGGAATTTTTTTTTTTTTTTTTGAGGTGGAGTTTCACTCTTGTTGCCCGGGCTGGAGTGCAATGGCTCAATCCCGGCTCGCTGCAACCTCCGCCTCTCGGGGTCAAGCAATTCTCCTGCCTCAGCCTTCCAAGTAGCTGGGATTAGAGGCACGAGTCACCATGCCTGGCTAATCACGTATTTTTAGTAGATATGGAGTTTCACCATGTTGGTCAGGCTGGCCTCGAACTCCTGACCTCAGGTGATCCGCACATCTCGGCCTCCCAAAGTGCTGGGATTACAGGTGTGAGCCACCGCACCCTGCTCCTTCTATGGATTTTTAAAATCAATTACAAAAACTTGTTGGGATCATGAGGTGGTAGAAGGCAGGGCAGCAGGTGGGGAGCATAGCAATCACTTCTGTGCATGTGGCCGACTCTCCATTCATTCTGCAGTGAAGGGAGCAGCACTACGCTAGAAGTCAAACAGCCTGAGTCCTAGCCCAGCTCTACCTCTTACTAACTGTGTGACTGTGTGACCTCCCTGATCTAAAGCTTCATTTTCCTTGTCTTCAAATGGAATGATAATGCCCTGCCAGTGTCATCCCCGGGATGCTTAAGAGAGGTTCAAAAGAGTCAAAACAGGTGAAAGCACTGTGAAAAGTCTAAAGTGCCAAGTGCTGTACCCGAGGCCTCTCTTGATTATGTACACTATTTGGGCAAGAGCCTGGGCCCCAGGGTCGAACCCATCTGAGTTAGAATCCTGGCACTACCTCCTGTCAATGGTTTGACCTCGCGCAAGTTTCACTCTCTAAGCTTCATGTTCTTCATCTATAAAATGGAGAGCACTCACCCTCAAAGAGTTGTAAGGATTTAATGAGATCATAAATGTGGCACCCTGACAGTGTCTGGAATAGAGATTTCTCAATGGATGCTGACTCATATCATTAGTGAAGAGCTACAGCTGTATGGATCAGATCACCCTTTGCTGCAGTGTGGGAGAATGAGACTCATCAAGTGTGCTTGGAAATCCCATCAGATATAAAATTCATATGTCACTTCCTCGTTGGAAGATTTTTCTCACTCCCCAACCCCTGCGCAGTTTACTAGTCTCTCTCCCATACCACTTTTGTTTGAATATTCTATTGTGCTTAGTAGGCACTATTTTGTAATTTCTTTACTTACATGTGTCCTCTACTAGACTGTAAGAAACTTGATGCTGGAACTCTGTACTACTCATCTCAGAACTCATCTCAGAATCGTTCATGCCTAAGACAGTGCTCACCTCACAGTAGGCACATAATGAATGCTTTGGAATGGGATATGTGAATATATGCTATTCTGTTGTAAGTCAGCCTTCAGACAAGTGATGGAGACATGAATACGAGGTGCTGTGACACAGGAGAAAAAGCAACATTCTCAGGGATTCGTAGAGCTTTCACTCCGGCATTCTCTCCCACTCTTCTTTGTAATGTCAAGTCAGACTGCTATGCAGTTCAAGCAAATATTCATAACTCAATTATTTTACCGGTCCTATAAAACCAATAAAAATGAAGCAAAACCATGCTAGAAATAAATATTTAAAATTCAGTTAACTCCATATTTTGCCAGATTTTGTATCCCTGATAAAATGTCACAAAATCCTGAACTTCAAAGAGAACAAACAGTGTCAGGATCACGAAGGCTAAAGCAGAGGATAGTACTAGATGAAGTGGCTATCTTCCCACACAGCGTGATTTCCAGGTATAACCACAAGACCCTGGCCTCTTGATAATCTATTCCCATTAGTCTTTCCCTCTCTTTCTACCTAGCCTGATGTTCATGCCATCGTAAGTTTATATGTGTTTGTGTGTATCTGAGGTGGGCAGGGGTGCGCTAGATGCAGCATTTTCAGAAAACGCTTGCACAAATGCCTGTTTTCTTTTCACATGCCTTTTCCCATTAGCATATTAACATCATCCATGGGAATGTGCCTTATACTCATAAATATTATTACTATTGACACAGAATAATTCATCAGGTCAACTTTTTGGTCCCACAAAAGATAGCTTGGCCTTTAGGGAAGGAGATAGAGAGGTAGATTTTAATCACAGGCCTCAGGTTGTGTGAGCTTGGAACCAGGTGCAGCCTGGAGAAGGTAGACCAAGGAGAGGTAACTTAATTAAAGCCTGGGCCCTGGGGACTGGGGGAGAAAGCCAAATAATGGAAATCAATGTCAGTCAGTCAGTATTCGATCTTGTTGTCCCTTGAGTCTACTCATGATTCTGGTTTGCTGTTGTTATTTTCCAGTAAGGTTTACTAAGCACTATGTGCTAACAGGAGGATGGGCTTGGTGTACAGTAGTATGACTTCTTCTCTTCTTCCAGGAAACTGACCCTACCGCTACTTCAACCATATGACTTCAATAGAAAGTGGCAATCACAGTTCTTCCTCCCAATTCCCAACCTCAACTGATAGGCTTGGGAATGGGTTCATGACCCATTTGGACCAAACCAAATCCTACCCCCAGAGTTTTCTAACTGGAGCTCAGAGGGGATTAGCCCCCTCTCTAGGGGTAAAGCTGAGAGATGTGGGCCTGAGAGCAGTAGAAGATCACCTTTCAAGCCAAGTAGAAGTGGAGCTGAGAAAATACTGTCAGGAATCTAGGAGAAGAGTGGAGAAGAAAGATGAAGAGTGTCCTGGTGATGGTCCCCCAGAGAGCTCCTGTTTGAAGGCATCTCTGAGACAAGCTGCTGATTGGAAAGGGGAAACAGTAAATCCCCCTCTTGCCTAAGTTAGTTCAAGTGGTGGATTTGCTGCTTGGAACCAAATAATCTCCAATATGCTAAATTTGAATGCCTCCTGTGAATCTTTAATCAAGTATAAGCCACCACGCTGGATTCAGGGTTGCTAATAAAGAAGAAAGAAACAAGAGCTGACACATACTGAATGTCCACTACATTCTGGACAGTATATATAAATTACTATATTCTTCACAGCAACTCTAAGAAACAGGTATTGCTTTTAGGAAAATACATCTTAATATGGTTGGTAACTTCTATGCTAAGTTACCAACCACAGTAAGTTCTCTTAGAAAGTAAATAGAGACAAAAATCTTAATTTAGACATCTGACTCTGTATCCATATCCTGTTTTTATTCCTCTGCTACACATTGCCCTTTATGGGGTCTTATAACATAATTCAGAAAAGAGAAATTTATACCAAAATATGTAATAAGATATGAGATAATGCAAATGAGAAGAGAGGAAACATTGAGTATGCATTGACCCACTGTCCAAAGGACCACCCAAATTCTAGGTACCAAATTAGAATCTTGAAGCCCTATTACTGCTTTTAAACCCTGTCCTTGCTATGAACCTAAAAATTTCATTGTTACAAGATGAGAGACTTAGTCAAGGCTTTTCACCTAAATATGTTCAGATCTGTAAGTTGGAGGTAGAAAATAAAATCTTCAAAGACTTCAGCAATTTTATTGGAAGAGGAGTAATGTTTAACCAAGTCGATAATAAAATGTGGAAAGATCAGCAAAATACAGCCACCCAAAGACAAGGCAGGGAAGATGGGTCTGAACCACAGCAGAAATTACTTAAGTTCTTCCAATGGGAAAACTGCTGGCTGATAGCGAGGGCTGTTAAACAATGAAATGGGTTACCAGGGCAAGCTAAAGAATCTCCTCATCTGGAGGCCTTTAAAATAGTAAAAATTTTCTTGGTCTGAATGGCTTTACGTGTGGTCTTCCTTGAGGCGGGGTGGGGTCAGAGAGCTACAGAGGAGGGATGACCCCTCCAAATCCTTTCCCAAAGGCTGGGATTCTCCCTACCTGACTGTCATCACCTTGGGGAAGGGGGGCTTTGCCATTTGCCAAGTGCCCCCTTTCTTAGTTCTTGCCTACCTTAGTAATGCACTAATTCACAACTGCTGCAGAAATAATTGAAATATTTAGACATAATGGGGGAAGTTTAATAGGGTCCAGTGGGAAACCCAGGTGTTTAGATCAGCTTAAAAATAGTAACCACCTCCCCTGCCGGGGGGTTTCCATTCACAATCAGCTCCGCTTTTATTCTTAACCATAAAGGCTACCTCAGACAGGAAATTATTCACGTGATTGGTCTTTACAAGTGCTGTTGGGTTTAAACTGAGGGCTGTAGAGGTCATTAGTGGGCAGCCATGTGATTAACCTTTGCTAGCCTGTTGCTTTTCACACTTTGTTAACAGCTTCCATTATTGCCCCTCTGAGTCTTGAGGAAGCTGTTTATTGACAGTATTAAAAATACATTGCTACAAATTCTTAAGAGCCTTGTGTTAAAGAAAAAATCACCCTCCCAACATCTTATAGCCAGCCGACTGGGGAAATGGGAAACCTCTAATTTGCCATAAAGGTTTATCAAGAAGCACTAAGTAATACTACATTTAACTCAAAGGTAGCACCTGACATCACTCCTTGTCATACTTAGTTGTATGTTATGGTGACACCAGAGAATTTGAGGAGTGAGCTGTAAAACGTCTGGACAAATTTGAGACTGACTCAGTTATTTCGAAGGAATTTAGATTGTGCATAAGTTTAGGGGAGAAGGAGGGAAAGAGACTTATAAGAAAAATGTTCCTCTTGAGGAAAATAAAGCCCTTGCCCACATAAGACGACCAAGAGTTTTGGGAAGAATGTGTATGTGTGAGTCAGTACGTAATCTGATGTGAATAAATGATGGTTGTTTTAGTTCTCACCCCACTCCCACCCCCAGCCTGGGCTGTGAAGTGTTTTGGGAGACATTTCCTACAATTGTCTGGGCAAGAAAGACCATATTGATGTTTCCCTACCAGTGATGTGCTTAAAACCTCCTTAAAGGATGGCATTCTTCAAACGATCCTTGGTCCATGACTCCTCCCACTGCCCCCATGACCTTCCTGTAAGAATTCAATGGCCCTTCTATGACCCCCTACCTCAGCATAAGATTTTTTCCCAAGCACTTTCCTTTTACTTTCTGAATTCCATGGGGGAAATCTAACTCCTGGCTCCAAAAGTATCTAAAGCTTTTTCCCTCCTACGTCAGGGTCCATACCCAAGGAACTGGAAGTAGAAGATGACTCTTCAGGAGATTCATGCCCTGCTGTTACATGTATACATACAAGATATATATATATATAAGGAATGCATAGGAAAGGAAGGCAGAATTCCACATGAAATTTCTGTGCTTAAAAGATTAGAGGAGACAGTGTACAAGAAGAGAGATCACTGATTCTCCATCCACTGCCTTGACTCTATGCTTGCTTGTTTTCTATTTTTGTACTGTTGCTCCACTTATTCATATGCTGTTTAAAATGTGTAGCTATAGACCCAAATATTTTTCCTGGGAATGATGACATGGCAAGTATTATTTCTCTCAAAGAAAAACATAAATTAATTAATGTTCTTAAAAGGAGAGGAGCATAGTAAGTGGGGCTACTCCCTTCTTCCAAAACTGCCTGTTGGACATTCTAATGACCTCTATGTTTGTGTGAATTGTACAATAGCTGGACTTTAGTTCTCACATACACACTCTGGTCAACAAATCCAAACAAACAAGCACAAAAGGTTCAATTCCCTTTTAAAATACCTTTATAACTTTTTAAACTGACAAGCCACATATTCCTATATTTCATGATAGAAAGGTGGAGGGGAAATTTTTGCCAGAATAAGATTTTGCATTTTATGTCAAATTGTATCTGGAAGCTCATTTAAAAAGTGGAATTATACACCACCCACCCCCCAAAAGCAAAGATTTGAGATGAAAATGCCAAGATAACTTTAATTATAGGTTTGTTGGGGGTGTGACATTAAAATATCAGTCAGTGGAAAACTTCACATTGTTAACATGTCACTCAAAAATTTTGAAATTTGTGTTATACCATTACTACTTATTTGTACATTCTTGGTCTCCAATGCACATACTTGCTAGGATAAGAGCCCAAGTCATTATAACAAGTGATCCAACATTTTCACATTTATTTTAAAATTAGAATTGAATATAAATTGATGTAGGCTTGTTAATGTAGAACCTTGGTTTCACTTATTGCAGATTTTCAAAATTAGGCTGAAATCATATATAATTTTTCAATATAAAAAATAACAAATTTTAGGCCAGGTGCAGTGGCTCACGCCTATAATCCCAGCACCTTGGGAGGACGAGGTGGGCGAATCACAAGATCAGGAGTTCGAGACCAGCCTGGCCAACATGGCGAAACCCCGTCTCTACTAAAAATACAAAAATTAGCTGGGCATGGTGGTGGGTACCTGTAATCCTGGCTACTCAGGAAGCTGAGGAAAGAGAATCGCTTGAACCCGGGAGGCGGAGGTTGCAGTGAGCTGAGATCACACCACTGCACTCCAGCCTGGGAAACAGAGCAAGACTCTGTCTCAAAAAATAAATAAATAATATTTTTTAATTTTACCTATAATCTGTCAGTTTTTCTACAAAATTTAAAATAATATTGTGGCACCAGGGGAAAAGAACATATAGTAGCCTCTAACATCAAGCTAGACTTGCTGTAGCTAATAATTGGTTTTCTCTGCTCCCACTTCCAAACCGCATAAGAAAGGAAACCATGGAAACTGGGCCACCATAAAGCAAAGCTTTCCAACCTCAGCTGAGCTCTCACTGATCCTCAAAAATGATTTTACACATCTCTTGTTGACTAATTATTGCGGGAGGCCGCAGTGGCTGTTTTAAACATTTGTCAACCTCCAGGGACCACCCCTTAACTTCCTTCAACTTAACCTCACTCCTGGGAGATGACCTACAGGCCAATTTCACTGAGGAAGCCAGGCAGCATGAGCTCCTGGTGCTGGTGCATGACCAAACTAGACCTGGGCTTTGGGCTGCCTGGCTGGGTCTAGGAATATAACTGGCTGAAGTTCTCCCTGCCTACATACATTCCCTGCTCTGATTAGGCAGCCTCAGTTTGACAGTTCATGCTTCCTTAAGGCCTACATGCTGCTGCCTGGTCCCAGCTAACCTTGATCCCTAGTCCATTATAACTTTTTTTTTAATTGGCACATAATAACTGTACATATTTATGGGGTATGGTGTGGTGTTTCAACACACGTATGCATTGTATAAAAAAAATCAAATCAGAGTATTTTACGTAGTCATCTCCTCAAACATTTATCATTTCTTTGTGGTGAGGAGATTCAAAATTCTCTCTTCTCGTTATTTTGAAATTTAAAATGTAATATTGTTAACCATAGTCACCCTACTGTGCATTTCTAACAGCATTTTCTCTCTTCTGCTGGTGGCCCCATTCTTGTGTCTGAGAACATGGCCAGCTCTTCCTTATCCTTACAGATTTCCTTTGAGGACTCTTCCTCTACCATTATTTCCACTTCTCTGAGGCTTTATCTTTGGCTTTTGTCCTTAGTTCTCTCTCTTTTGCAGCCCCTCACTGTCCTCCTTAGAAATCTGACTACATATAAATGACAATATTTATCAAAATGAAGAAGTGGAGAAGAAGTACTAGTTTGATGAGGAAAGAGAATTTTAGTTTGAGGGACTAATTTCTCAGTCCCTAAACTCACATTTCTCACTTTCAGAGCCATCAAGTAATTCCTCGAACTGAAATTATTTTTCCCCATCAGACTAGCACTTCTTCTCAACTTCCTCATTTTGATAAATACTGTTACTAATGTTCCAGAGCCATGAGTGTTCTTTCTCTCTCCATGGTCAGTAAATTACCATCACACTTAAAACAAAATTCAAACTTCTTTCCGTGGCCTAAACCTCTCTATGTGATCTTGGACCTCATACCCATTTACCATCACCTGGTTTGCCATGATTTGGCCATTCTGGCCTTGTTTCTGCTTCTCAGACACACTAAACTTGTTCTTTCCTTGGGGTTTCATGTGGCACTTCTCTCCTCCAGGTAGTGTCTTGTCATGTGGCCAAAATACCACCACATCAGAGAGATGGTCCCAGAAACTCTGCCACATCACACTGTTTATACTTTCCCCATCACAACTCTCATGACTGATATTAAACTCTTGTTTATTTTTAAACTTGTTTATTGTTCATCTCTCTTCTCTGGAATAGCAGCTCCCTGACACTAGGAACCTGTGTGTTTTGCTCACTACAGTAACTTTGTGGACATCAGTGTCCTATAGATCTCAATAACTATTTGTTCTATGAATTAATATGTAAGTGAAGTCTGATGGATTCAACTGTCACAGCACCCCTCACATCCATCCTGCCTTTGTCTTCCCACTGATACCAGCATAGATCAAGCCCTTACTATGCAATGCGTTGGCACTGCCTGAGACATTTCATGTCCCATCAACACTTCATGCTACCACTAGGTTAATACATGAGCAGCAGTTCTGATCCTATTACCCTCTTGATAAGTGTTTAACAAATGGAATATTTCATAACCCAAATTAAGTATAAACTTATTACCATAGCTTTTAATATCCATCCACTTATTCAATAAACATTTTGGGTACAATTGTACAAAGAAGACACTGTGTGGACTGTTGCACTTATGAAGATGAAGCATACCACATTAGAGAGTTCTATTATAGATATGTGCCCCAGATTTGAAGATGAGCAGAAGAGAAAACCCTGAGTGAGCCTGTAGGAAGTGATACTTCAACTGACTCTTGACCAACCAAGCAAAATACATGAACGCAGGTGGGAGAAATGGGCAACTATTTTCTAGGAAGAGAGACTAGCATATGTAAAAGTAAACAGAGGATTGTGAGCTATGTTTGATGATTATGACAATTGGTCCCGTTTGGCAGGGGAATGGGGGGGTTTTGTCAGTAGAGCAAGAAGTGAAGCAGATTGGTCAGTGGAGACCAGATCAGCAAGGACCTTGAATTCTGTGCTAGCAACAAAAAGGCAGCATAGAGTGGCAATTAGAAGCATATGCCCTGGACTAAGACTGTCTGGGCTTACTGCCTACCCCAATGGGGCAAATTCATTACCCTTTCTATGCCCCTGTTTCCTCATCTGTTAAGTGGAGATAAAAACATAACAACAGTTACCTATCTCATAGGATTATTATGAGAATTAACATATGAATTAATTTATGTAAAGCAATTAGAACAGTACCTGGCACACAATAAACACACTATTTTCCATTGTTATTCTATAAATAATGGGAAACTATTGAAGAATTATATGTAGGAAAGCAACCTAAGATTACCATCTCTTAAAGATAATTGTTAGAGTAATATATAAAATGAGTCTTGAGGAGAAAGAAACTGGAAGTACAAAAAATCAGTTAAGATTTAAAATGATGAGTAGCTAAACCACAGCAGGAAAAAATGGGTGGGCAAAAGAAAAGAGAGGCTTGAGAGTCATTTAAGAAGCAAAATCAGGAGAATTTGGTGACAATGATGTGTGTGGTAAGGGTGAAAGAGTTATCGATGATTTCCAAATTTCTGACATAAGAGATCAAGTGTGTGGTGGAAGTGGTAAGCAGAATCAGAAACACAAGAGGAAGGACTGATTTTGGAGAAGAGACAATAAATTCAGCACATCAGTGATAGGCTGATGTGATATCCACAGAGCAGACGCGAAAGGCTTCCACAAAGCAACTGGAATATGGGTCCAGAGCTCAGAAAAAAAAAAGCCTTTGAAACTGCATGAGTCGAAGACATTGGGTATGAAAAATAAAATCAGAAGAGCTACCTAGAGATCACCAGAGAACACCAACATGAAAGGGAAAAGACTCTCATGAAGTAGGAGGACAGCAAGGTAAGAAGGAAATTGTGGAAAGGAGTTTTAAGAATAAGGGGGAGATCGGCTGGGTGCAGTGGTTCACGCCTGTAATCCCAGCACTTTGGAAAGCCGAGGCAGGTGGATCCCCTGGAGTCAGGAGTTTGAGACCAGCCTGACCAACATGGAGAAACCCCGTCTCTACTAAAAATTCAAAAATTAGCTGAGCATGGTGGTGCATGCCTGTTATCCCAGCTACTCAGGAGTCTGAGGCAGGAGAATCACTTGAACCCAGGAGGTGGAGATTGTGGTGAGCAGAGATAGTGCCATCGCACTGCAGCCTGGGCAATAAGAGCAAAACTCCATCTAAAGAAGAAGAAGAAGAAGAAGGAGAAGGAGAAGGAGAAGGAGAAGAAGAAGGAGGAGGAGGAGGAAGATCAACAAGATCAGACCTTAGATGTGTTGCCTGAGATAAGAACTTTAACATGCCCACTAGACTTGCAGTTGTGACATTAATGAATTCAGTGAAATATGTTACAGAGGCAAGGTAGAAGCTCACATCAGGCCACAGTAGATTGAACAGTTTAGAAGCCAAATGTGAGGGTAAGAAAGAGACTTCAGATAAATCTCAGGAAACTAAGGTATGAAAGAGAAAAGAGAAGGTGACAGTTAAAGAGGAATACAGGATGGAGGTAGGTTCTTTCTTTTTTTTTATTTTACTTTAAGTTTTGGGATACATGTGCAGAATGTGCAGGTTTGTTACATAAGTATATATGTGCCATAGTGGTTTGCCGCACCCATCAACCCATCATCTAGGTTTTAAGCCCCACATGCATTAGGTATTTGTCCTAATGCTCTCCTTGCCCTTGACCCCTACCCCCCGACAGGCCCCACCGTGTGATGTTCCCCTCACTGTGTCCATGTGTTCTCATTGTTCAACCCCTACCTGTGAGAACATGTGGTGTTTGGTTTTCTGTTCCTGTGTTAGTTTTCTGAGAAGGATGATTTCCAGCTTCATCCAGGTCCCTGCAAAGAACATGAACTCATTCTTTTTTATGGCTGCATAGTATTCCATGGTGTAGATGTGCCACATTTTCTTTATCCAGTCTATCATTGATGGGCATTTGGGTTAGTTCCAAGTCTTTGCTCTTGTGAATAGTGCTGCAGTAAACATACTTGTGCACTTCGCTGTGTTGGTGTGTTGAGGAAAAAAATGGCAGACTGAGAGACAGAGACTCTCAAGTTCTTTCTGTCTGCCTGTCCCAATATTTCCAGTTTTATCTCACACTTCTCTCTAGCTCACTCCAAATGCTCCCAAACTGGAACTATGGAGTTGAAAGAAAACACTGGAAGGGGAGGAGCTAGACATGAAACCAAGAATCCCTGCCTCATCATTATGCCTCCAGCCAGCGCCAAATACCTGAACTGCAACTGCTGGATGATTCAGCTGTTTCTCCCGGTGTGTTATCACATGTTTACCCCACCCAGACTGAATGCTGTTTGGGATTCAGAGGGTGTGTAAGGGAATGAGGGAATGTGCATGTGCCTTGGAAGAGAAAATGTTCCAAGTGTCTTAAACTCAAAATGATGAAGCTTAATCCCTCCCCCAACTCCCACAAAAACCTTCTCCATTCTTTTTTTTTTTTTTTTTTTAGATGGAATCTTGCTCTGTCGCCCAGGCTGGAGTGCAGTGGTGCTCGGCTCACTGCAACCTCCCCTCCTAGGTTCAAGCAATTCTCTGCCTCGGCCTCCCAAGTAGCTGGGATCACAGGTGTCTGCCATCACACCCGGCTACTTTGTTTTGTATTTTTAGTAGAGACAGGGTTTTATTATCTTGGCCAGGCTGGTCTTGAACTCCTGACCTCGTGATTCACCAGCCTCAGCCTCCCAAAGTGCTGGGATTACAGGCGTGAGCCACCGCGTCCGGCCAAAACTTCTCCATTCTAAACAAACATTTGTCTATATATTGAAGATTCTTAGTGCACTTTAAATAAATTTCTAACCTTTAGCTACAAAATTATTTAATGCTCATTAATATCATTCCCATTAGGGAAGGGAAAAAAAATGAAAGAAAAACTAGTCTTTTCAAAGAAGTCAATATTCTTCTTTCTTGTTCTCATGGCACCTATGCTTCTCATAAAAGCATTGTAATCTTATAATCCTCTTCCACGTTGGGCCTTCTGGATCTCAGCCTGCTTAATTAGCTCTCAAATAATAGCTACCAACATGGCACCTGAAGCAGATCATCTGGCCATATGACCTTCAGCAAGTCACTTTACTTCTCAGAGTATAAATTATTTACTCAACCTACTTCCAGCTCAGTTACACTGTGACCAAATCACATGTTAGATCTTTATCACCCGCTCTACTGCAGGTGAGGCATACTGCAAACCTACTGAAAAAAAATCTTTTAGGATAGGTAGGAGAATTCCTGTTTCAGTTTCAAAGTCACAGCAGAAAGTTGAAACTTGCAGCCTTGAGGGAGCTTACAAGGTCATTCTAAATAATGGAAAGATCAAATAATGTTACTGCAAGCTGCCATTGTAATTCATTCTTCCATAAAGATTACCTCTGTCGTACTAGCAAGTTCAGCAAGACCTTGGGTTATCAGCCAAATAAATGCCACTTCAGTAAGTTATTGCTGCCTGGGGCCAGCTTTAACTTGTATCGTCAACTTTTTTCCTTTCTAAAGTTGTACTGTACGTTTTACATTCATAAACAGTATTCCCTCTTGGCTTTATTGCCCGCCCTCTTGACCTTTCCCCTCCTCCTGGTTACTCAAGAGAGCCCCATTGTGTGCACTAACACTCGAGAGCTTCACCCAGTGATGTCAAAGAGTCACATTCAAATATTTTTGGGGGATAGAACAAAATGCAAAGGCCCGCTGAATACTTTCTTACTATGTGAAAATTGCTGCCTGCATCTTTGCACCACAGTTGTGGGAATTCTATTTAAAGGAGAGGTGTTCAAAAGTATACAACTGTGGCTCCCATGTATGATCATGAAACAATAGAGGAAGAATAAGCTCTGTGACAGTTTTTCAGATTTATGGTTCTGTGCAAAATTTACCAACTTTCCATTACTTGAACTGAATTCAAAATGTATTCAGAAAATGTGGTACTTGCCTAAATGACAACAAATGATACATTTTGTTTCAACAGTCTTTTCCCCCACCCCTTTATATTGATGGTTAAGTGTATAACAAAAGGAGAAGATTAAAAAAAAGCATATACATACTTGTCTGAAAAGGCCAAAAAATGCCACCCACATACACAGAATACCACACACAGTTGCTTTATGAAGAAAAGTCAGATGCCATATAGGGTAACTATTGAATGTTGATGACATTTTTTCAACTCCATACAAGTTAATCCTGCTAAAATGCATCCAGCTTGTTTTTGTCAGTTTCTCTCCATTTAATTGTCAAGTGTAGACTCAAGACATATCCTAGGAACCTTCTTCATAAGAACATTTGTCTCAGTGCTACTTAAACATGGCCTCTCACGTACATGCTCTGTGTCACTGGCCTTTGATAGTCAGGAAAGTGTTTTTGTTTGAAGAAAAATGAGTAGAATAAGCCTCTTCTAGGAAAAATCAATAGGTGTAAATAGGTAGTGGAAGTTGAGAGTACAAAGCCCAGAAACTTAAGATGCACTCTTTTTAAGGACATACTGTTCTCCTATGATATGAAAATGCCTGACATGGCCCTAATATGTTCCCCCATGCATCCTAAATTGTTCTAGAGCATCTTCCGCTAAGTTGCTGGAACTGACGACTTTAAAAGCATCACCCTAGTCCCTCATGTTAATAAACAGAAACCTGGTTAATCCCCACAAGGCAGATTATACTGATTTGAGGAAGGGAAGAAGGAATTCTTGTACTTATATCAAATAAGAGTATGCCTAGAATGTTTGGGAATTGATAACTCTGCAGAGTTCTCAGCAGAGAAATAAAACCACACTATAAAGTTTTGTGTTCTCCACTTTGCTTCCTTTGCTTAACTCATTCTCTCTTTCCAACTCCATGCTAAGCATTTATTTATTAATTCAACAAATGTGTATCGTGCACTAACCTGTGCCAGGTACTGTTCCAGGCACTGGAATGAAATAGATAAAAATTCCTGCTTGCATTCCCCACCACTCAGACTTATGTAACAAGTCAAAGTAGAGCTGTCTTTTCTCCCTCAGATCTTGCTGATCTGCACTTTCACTGGAGAAGAGGGTCAATTGTTTAAGAAAAACAGTGTTCTCATTTATTAAACAAAGGTCTCCAACAATTATTCAGTCATTCACCCAACAGTTATTGACGAGCATCATGTAGATGCCAGGATCTGAGCTTCATACTGGGAACAGCAAGATAAAAAATACTCAGTCCTTGGCTTGACAGGAATTACGTATATATATTTGTAATGTGTTTCATGTGAACAAATTGACTATTGATAGTTTTCAAATTAAATTTGAAGTTTCAAAGTCTGCTGATAGCTGGGTGTTAACTGCTTTTCCTTTTTCCCAGGCCAAGTATTTCTCATGATGCACTTAAGTATAGACTCTGGGGATAATGGCCATGTTTTGAAAATGTGCTATTGCCCAGCTTAAAAGGGGTAAGATAGACTTGGACGTGCATCTGAGTGTTTTCACTCCATTTTCTATAGTCACAGCTCTTGCTATGTTTTCAATTAGCTACAGTAACTAAAATTAATATTGCATTACACTTTTTTGATCATGCTTTAATTTAAGCAACAATAATGATCAGTGCATAAAATAGCCCAAGTCCTTTGTTTAGGGCTTGGTGAATAGAACCATATGCCTGACCTCAACTCTTTAGGGAATGGACATTCAGACAGCATTTTCATGGCCCCTCAACTTTTTTTGTTGTTATTTTCCTGTTGCTTTTTTGGTCTATGTGACTTTGTTTACTCACTATATGTGGCGGTCAGGGTGGAGTTAGAGGGTTTTACTTTACTTCTGGAATTATGGCGTCTGAGAATGTTGGCCATTTGTCATCTATTAGTCCTCTTTTCTGCTAAGTGTTTATTCCAGAAAATTTTGGTCGAGTTGTACACAGAAATTAATCCAATTAATCAATTTTTCTTTTCTTTTTTCAGGTTGATTGTGTGTGTGCATTTGTGTGTGTGTGTGTGTATGAATTAGCAGATAAACAGATATACTTTAAAGTGTTGATATCTAGATATTCCACCTAGAGTAGGTGTTTGACAATCTATAATCGAAATGTCCTATGGAAGGTCCCTGTCATTCCTCACCAAGGGATTATACTATGGATTGGAGTCAGACATTCCTGAGAGCAAAACCTGGCTCTCCCACTTAACAGTGTATGGCTGGTCAAGTTATTTATTAACCTCACTGAACCTGTCTGCTCATCTACACAATGAAAACAATAAGTATTCCTGACCTTGCTGGCTGGGTTGTAAAGATTAGAGATAACACATGTGTTGAACACAACATGGAACCTCTATGATAGGCATTCAATAACTGGCAGGTATCATAAACATTATTGATTTTATTTCTTCCTTTCCCTCCATTCTTTTCCTTGCTCACATCACCTGACCTCTCCCATTTCCCTTTTTCCCCTTCCTCTTGCTTTCTCATTATCCTATTCTCTACTCTGTCCTGCCAGTGTCTCAGCTCTGTGAGTGCTGTCCATAGGCATTGCTCACCCACCAACAAAGCTCGGAGAGAAAGGTATTATGGAATCTATTCTGTATCACCAGCCAAAGGAGAAACAACCAGAGAGAAAGCTATCCAGGAAAGATTGTCTTGTGTAGACAACGCTCAGTATATTCAATCAATGCAGCATAGCTGAAATTATCCTGTTGCCTAACAATGCAGATTTTTTTCCTATGGGTAATATCAATCCTCAGAAATTTAGCATTTATTTATTCATTATTTATCCATTATAAAATCTCTTAGAGATATATGATGGTCTGGATTCTCTACTAAAGTTAAAGCTGTGAAAGGTGTGTTTCTTATTTATCTTTGAATCAACTCACTGTACTGATAGTTGCTGAATAAATCGCAAGTGAATGATGACCCAAAGCTTCCAGGTTTGAAGACACTAAAGAGAAAAAAGTGAAATTTTTATTCATGAATGTAGGTCATACATATTACAGCTTCCTTTTCAATAAAATGAATCAGCAATCTCTACATTTTGGACTCTGAATTGGATGCCAAAATACAAAGATGAAAAGACACACATGGTCTCTGCTATTCATTCAATCATTCATTCATTCAGTAAATGTTTTCAAATGCCTACTTTGTGCCAGAACTGAACTAGGGGCTGCAGATACAACAGCCTTAACCGAGATTGACTTGTACCCTAATCTCATGAACTTTATTTCCTAGTATGAAAACTGTAAAGTAGAACAAATGAACCAAAAGAAAAGAAATAAAAGGATTACAAATTATGAGGAGAGCCATAAATGAGGCAACAATTTGGGCTAAAATGGACAGGATATCTACTATAGATAGCTTAGTAGGAGATGGGATGAATAATCTGATCATTATAATTCAATATTTGCTTCTCTGCCTGAACCTACTGGTTCATCATTCCCTCCTTCACCCTCAAAAAGTTTTGCAGAAGCAAGAAAATATTGTAAGCTCAGTAAAGAAGCAAACAGTACGATGTGAACATGACTGAATGAGCAAACAGATCTCTGTGGCTGTCAATACTAACCCAGAAATACAAGAGAGCAAGTAATACATTTAGAATAAAGGCCAAAGGGACCACAAAAACGGGGACAGTAACAGGGATGGGATTGGTGGGAAGCCATCTTCTAGCCCAGACCTGTGCCAAGTGATAGCAGCCCTTATCAGATATTGTCATCGAAAGCGTCACTGTGGCACCAAGACCTTGGACCTGCATGTGTGATTTCTTTCTTTTTTTTAGACAGTCTTGCTCTGTCACTCAGGCTGAAGTACAGTGGCATAATCTCGGGTGGCTGAAACCTCTGCATCCGTGGTTCAAGCAATTCTCATGCCTCAGCATCCAGAGTAGTTGGGACTACAGGTGCACACCACCACTCTCAGTTAATTTTTGTGTTTTCAGTAGAGGTGGGGTTTTGCTATGTTGGCCAGGCTGGGCTCGAACTCCTGGCCTCAAGTGATCTGCTCACCTCGGCTTCCCAAAGTGCTGGGATTATGGGCATGAGCCACCGCACCAGGCTGATGTGTGATTTCTTTTTTTTCTTTCTTTTTTTTTTTTTTTTTTTTGAGACGGAGTCTCTCTCTGTTGCCCAGGCTGGAGTGCAGTGGTGCCATCTCCCCTCACTGCAAGCTCCGCCCCCCAGGGTCATGCCATTCTCCTGCCTCAGCCTCCCAAGTAGCTGGGACTACAGGAGACTGCCACCATGCCAGGCCAAATTCTTTTTTCTTTTTTTTTTTTTTTTTCATATTTTTAGTAGAGACTGGGTTTCACCATGTTAGCCAGGATGGTCTCAATCTCCTGACCTCGTGATCTGCCCGCCTCGGCTTCCCAAAGTGCTGGGATTACAGGCATGAGCCACCGTGCCCGACCAATTTCTTAATAGCATCTCAGTGACCCTGGGGGTGCCTATCGCCTGATCTCTGAGACTGTCACTTGTCCTGCCACCGAAGGAGCCCTATTTTGGCATTAGAGGGCCTAGGTTCACCGTCCAGATCTGACACTCAATAGCAGTGAGATCTTGGGCAAGTTGCTTCCCATCTCCAAGTCTGTTTTCTCTTGTGTGCAATGGATCTATTTGTCAGATCAGAAATACAGAAAACAAAATCCATGCTAACTAATTAAAATAAGAAGAAATGTATTACTGAGTTGCTTTCCAAAGCATTGGAAGGGTTGGATAAATAGGCCTCTGCTGTGTTCTGACACAACCACTTACCTCTGGCATCTTCCTTACTAGCAAGATAGATGCCTCATGCCAAATCTCTCTCCCTATATTCAACTCTATTACTAACCCAAGTCTTGTGAGAGTACAAGTGGTAAAATTGGAATTGCATCCAACCTCACAGCTGCAAGGGCATGTGGAAAATGTCATTGCTACTTGTACAGGCTCTGTAGATGAAGAAGGCACGCCAGAAGGGGTGGGAAAAAGCAGAGCAAGCCCATCCATACAGTCTGTCATAAGGGACAACAATGTATCCATTACAGGGTTATTAAAGAATTGGTATTTATGAATATGTTTCCATTTAGTAAACACTGACTTGACCTGACGACATTGGCCAGCACTCCTTGTTCCCTGACACCAGGTGCCAAAGGTATTGAGTCCAGCCTGGGAGCCCAGCTCTGAAACCCCACACATCTGCCAATGCCCTGAGGCTAGACCTTGCTTCCTCTCTGATGGACCCTGCTGGCTTACAACCTGGACCCCACCCAGAAAGACAGAGATTCCTGCCCCCAATAACTTTATGTCCACGAGGTAGAGTGACGAGTGCTCAAAAATCAGAAACCCAGAGAAGGAGTGAAAACATAGAAGGTGAGTCACTAATTCTGCCAGTGTTAGGTGAGACATTTCATCATCCTTGATAATACGTAGTGCAGTTGGTAGAATAGAATATTACTTATTAAGAAAGACCTCGGCCGGGCGCCGGGGCTCACGTCTGTAATCCCAGCACTTTGGGAGGCCGAGGCAGGTGGATTATGAGGTCAGGAGATCAAGACCATCCGGGCTAACATGGTGAAACTCTGTCTCTAATAAAAATATAAAAAATTAGCTGGGCATGGTGGCGGGTGTCTGTAGTCCCGGATACTCGGGAGGCTGAGGCATGAGAATCGCATGAACCTGGGAAGCGGAGTTTGCAATGAGCCGAGATCGAACCACTGCACTCCAGCCTGGGCGACAGAGCGAGACTCCTCTCAAAAAAAAAAAAAGAAAGACCTCAAAAAGTTTCAGTGCTTCAGCAAAAGAAATAATCAGCAAACAGAAAACCCACAGACCAGGAGAAAATACTCAAAAACTATGTGTCCAACAAAGGACTCCTATGCAGAATCTACAAGGAATTCAAACAAATCAGCAACAACAACAACAACAAATGATCTCATCAAAAAGTGGGCAAAGGACACGAATAGACAATTCTCAAAAGAAGAGATACAAACAGCCAACATACGAAAAAATACTCAAAATCACTAATTATTAAGGAAAGGCAAATCAAAACCACAATGAGAAGCCACTTTACTTCTGCAAGAATGGGCCATAATTAAAAAGTGAAAAACAATGGATGTTGGCACAGATGTGGTGGAAAGGGAACACCTTTACATGACTGGGGATTGGAATGTAAACAGTACAAGCACCATGGAAGTCAGTATGAAAATTCCTTAAAGAACTAAAAGTAGAACTACCATTCTATCCAACAATCCCACTACTGGGTATCTATCCAGAGGAAAATAAGTCATTATACGAAAAAGACACATGCACATGCATGTTTACAGCAGCCCAGTTCACAATATCAAAGATTTGGAACCAACCTAAGTGCCTATCAGCCAACAAGTGGATAAAGAAAATCTGTTATATCTAAACCATAGAATACTACCCAGCCATAAAAAGGCATGAAATAATGTCTTTTGCAGCAGCTAGATGGAACTGGAGGCCATTATCCTAAGTGAAGTAACTCAGGAATGGAAACCTAATAGCATTATGCTCTGATTTATACATGGGAGCTAAGCTATGAGGGTTAAACGGCATAAGAATGATATAATGGATTTTGGGGACTCAGGAGTAAGGGTGGGAGGGGCTGAGGGATAAAAGACTCCACATTGGGCACAGTGAACACTGCTCGGGTAATGGGTGCACCAAAATCTCAGAAATCACCACTAAAGAACTTATCCATGTAACCAAAAACCACCTGTCCCCCCAAAAACTATTAAAACAGAAATTAATTTTTTAAAAGTTTCAGTGGTAAGAGCTACTTGTATGACATATAAACTGTTACATGAGAATCTAGACCCCGCATACTAAGCTTGATCAAAAAAAAGGATCTCTCTGCACTCTTAATCATTTTTTAAATCAAAATTTTAAAATATAGTTTTTCTTATTATGAAAATAGTACATACTTATTAAAGAACTTTTTGAAAATACGGAAAAGCAGAAAGAAAATAGCAACTACTTTTTATCTCATTATCCAGCATTAATGACTGTTAACCTTTTGGAAATATTTCCTTCTGAGCAAATATGAACCAAAAGAAGCTGATGAACCTATATTAATATCATGTAAAATAGACTTTAAGGTCTAATAGTGCTAAAAAGCACTATTAGAAATAAGAATGGTCACTACATAGTAATAAAAGCTTCAATTCACAAGGAACATATAACAATTTTAAACTCTTAGGTATGTGTTATGGCTTCAAAATGTATAAATATAAAATTGAGATATCAGTTAAGGGAAGGTTATATGTTCATACACTTGAACACACTTCTCTCAGTAATTGATGGATCAAACAATCCAAAAACAGCAAGGATATAGATTTGAACAACACAAAATAACAAGCCTGATCCAAAGGACTTATTTTTAGAACACTGCATCAAACTACTTGTCAAACACACAAGGGCTATTTACCAAAATTAGCCATGCATTAGGCTATAAAGCAAGTCTAATACATTACAAAGACTCTCTATACACCACATCCTCAGCCTACAATGTAATAAAGATAACTTTTCAAAAACAAGATAACAATCTATTTCATTGGAAATTTTTAAATACATTTTAAATAACTCATGACAAAATAAGAAATCATAATGGAAATTATATTATTGTATAATTCTTAAATAAATTATGTATGAAAAATGAACATCAAAACTTGAGGGATGTAGCTAAGGTATTTCTTGGAAGAAAATTTATGTCTTGCATGCCTACAGAAAAAAAAAAAGAAAGGCTCAAAATTCAATAAGTTAAACATGTATGTTATAAAATTAGAAAATAATTAGGTTTAAACAAAGCCAGGATGTAGAATGTAGTCACTGAAAAGACTAATAAAATTGAGAAGTTTTTAAATAATGTTAATGAAGAGGAAAAAGAGAGAAGAAATAAATAAACAATACTAAAAATTATGAGGCCATAACTACAGATGTTATGTAAGTTAAAAATGATAAATTAATAGTGTGATAACTATGCCAATACATTCAAAAACTTAGGTAAAATAGATACATTCCTACAAATACATAACAAAAGTGAATGAAGAATTTTTTAAAATAAAGAAAAAAAGGTAAAAAACCTGAATAGGTCCATAATATTATGGTTCAGCCCAAAAATGCAAGGTTGGTTGGTTTAATGTTAAGAAATGTTATATTTCAGACAATGCAAGTATCACAATAAATAAAAGAGGACAAATAATCTCCATAAGTGAAAAATATCATTTGAAGAGAGGTAGAAAAAAAACACAGGAAATAAATGCAACAGTTATTTATGATTTAGAAAAAAAAAAAAAAAACTTTCAGCAAACTAGAAATAAAAGGATCTTTCTCAACCTAATAGCAGATAGTCATAAACACCTACTATAAATGTCATACTTAATGGTGAAATGTTGGAAATATTCCTTGGAAATACATTCCCATCATTATTATAGCATTTATTTATGAATTACAATGACCTCTTTACATGTTTGTCTCACCTCTCCCAGTTCCCTCTACCCTGTCCCCAATGCTTAGTACAGTTCTTGGCACAGTGCAGACATGCCATTCATGTTTGGTGAATGGATGGATGAATGAGTAAAGTAGAGTTCTTTAGTGATAATACGCAGGTTAAATAAATGTCACCCAGTAAATTCTAATTCCCCAGTTGTATCAATTTAGCATTCAAGGGCTCTTTACATGATATTTGAGAACTGCAACTGTATTTCCTTGTGACACTTAAGAAATTCCAGACTATTGGGTAAACATATTCCCAAGTTGTTTTCATTTACTTAGCCTTTCCGAAAATCAGTTCTCTCTCTGTAAATGGGAATATAATAATGTGCTTGACTCAGAGTTGTTGTGAGAGTTAAATGAATGCTCATGAAGCAGTTAGCACAGTTCTTGTAATCTAACACGTATGCAACTAATGTTGGTTATTGTGTGGTTGCAATTATTAGTGGCAGTTGTGATTATTAGTAGCATTAGGCTATTTCAGATTTCCACGGCATCTAGTATAGTGCTTGCACATAAAAGCAACTTCTCAAAAAATGCTTGCTAAATGAATGATGAATCTGCAATGCTGAGATTTACTAACGGCTTTCAAAACAACCTGCATTGCCTCATTCATTCATTCATTTAACAAAAATAAATTTCATACCTGCTGTCAGATACTGTACTAAATATTGGGGATACAGAGATGATTAATGATTAAGACATGATTCCAGCCTCTGAGGACTTCATAGAGTATCTAAGAACTAGATAGCATGAATTTATTTTAATTTGAAAAATCTACATTGGCAGGTCTCTACTTTTATGCTTATCTCTCATAAACAAGATACATTGACCCTTATCAAGACAGAATCAGCATGGAGAAAAACCAAGCTATGTAAGAGCAGAGTCCCTCTCAAAATAATTTGAGCCCAGTACCAGAGAGACTTCGTCTGGTTGAAGTAGTTGATCTTAAAAAACAGACAGAAAATCAAGGACATGGTATCCAAAGGGAGTCACAAACTGAGGCATGGCTCAGAAGTTATTAGCAAATGACAGTTCTATCTAGAGGCTGCGCTGTGGCCACTAGGGATGTAGGGTACCAATTGGAAGTCACCATTAGAATACACATTTCATGCATTAATGTCCCCCCAGAACATGGGAAAATGAATTTGAGAGAAGAGACAATGTAAGGGAAGTGATAAGGAGTAAGGTCCTTTATTAGGAAAGAGAGATGTCAGAAATGGCAGGGGTGGTCCAACCCCAAAAGCCCAGAAAAAGCTTTCGCATCCTACTATGTTACCAGACAGACTAAAATAATTGGCATAATCAAGACGTATTGTTTAATATTGGCTAAAATTAAAAATTTAATGCTTACAGAATATATTACATTTTGTCATATTTTCTGTTGCTCAGCTCCTTTTGAGAGTCCTTGTAACATTTGAAACCTTTCTGCCTTATGAATCTCGGCTTCTCAAAGTAGAGGCTAGAAAACAAGTCTCCCCGACTCCGTAGCTCCTAAGGTGTAAGCATGAGACCTAGGATCTGCCAATCAAATGCAGCCATGTGAGACATATCCAAAAGTAAACAATACAAAGAAAATTTGTGAAAATCACCTTCCAGAGAACATGTGACAAACACATCCATGTCTTAGAGGGCGGCAGGGGCAAAGCTCCTGGTGCCTATTCCCTTACGTTATCAGTGATAGCTGCCCAGTGTTTGTCAAGCCATGGAGCTGTGACATCAAATGTCATGAGCACTGTTTTTGCCAGTAAAGGTCATTGTAGCATAGTTGGTCATTTTTACTGGTTGTGTAGAACTTAAGCCAGAATTTCCATCCCACTAGAATATGGGGGTCCTTTACCAGCCTTACTGGATTCTTGCAAGCAACAATCTTGACACATACACTGGGTTAGACTGGCAACTGAAAAAGGATTAGCTCTGGGAGGAAAAGACATGGGCACCTAGGGACTGACATGGACACCTAGGATCACCTCCTGGGTCACTAAGTGCCATCTCTCACTAGTGATAAGGGATACAGGGAATGTGTTTGTTCTATCAATTGTGCCTTGATCACCAAATTCTGTTTCTGCAAAATATGGCTTAACTCAGGGGGTCTCTATATTGTACACTGTTTTCTCCTCTCCAGGAGACTCAGGAGTCAGGGTTAGCCTGTGGTCTGCTGGTCAAACACCCAGGAAAAAAGAAGAAAATGAGAACCTGGGGAAGTGAGGCCAATTAAGCCTCCACCTACCTTTCAGAGCTACCCTAACTTCTCCCCATATGAATTCTGTGTTAATACTTGGAGAGTTCTTCCTGCAAACAGGTATTCCAAGAAAAACTGACAACACTTAGAAAAGGGGGAAGAGGAAGCAGAATTTTCTCACTTACTACAAGAGAACTGCCCTGACTGCTTTTAGAGAATGAATGCCTTGCTTTCTGCTTATTCCTGTGGTTGCTTGTTATGAACTTTCAAGATACATTTGATATGAGAAATATTTCAATTTCATTTCTTCACCAGCATTAAAAAGCTTGATATCAAAAGTCTAACTGCTTATACTTCTGTGATAGAAAAGCTGAAGGCTTCCCTTCTTGTAGTAATCCATGAGCTTAACACAGGAGTATAGAGATGAAGAAGGCCTAGGTTCTACCTTTAAGGAGCTGGATTGAGCAGAAGACACATAAAGGTACCTTAATGAAATAAAGTGTAATATATACATAAACAAAGTATTATGAAAGCTATGCTTGGCTTCTCCACAAGTGGGGAGGGGAAAGCTTTTGAAGGCTTTATAGAAAGAAGTGACATTTTGGCATTTATGCATGAATAGAATTTTGATGAGAAAATGAAGATGTCCCGGGAAGAGGAAGCAACATAAACATAGACATGGAAGTACAAACTTTCAAGTAGTTTTCAAGAATCATTGAATACTTTCTGGATTCAAGCATAGTTTGTGTTTGTAATAAAGGAATGGAGTGGTGGGAAGGACAGACTGCTTGAGAGAGGTAGAAAGAAGCCAGATATTACCGGTGTTGATTGAAAGATTATGGCACAGAATCACCAAAACTTTGAAATAGAATAAAGGCAAAAAAAAAAAAAAAAAAAAAAAACACTCAGAACCTTCAACCCAATATCCCATACACTAAACTCTTCAAAAATCTCTGACAAGCTCCCTTTTGTTGCATGTATTTTTGTAAACTTTTATTTTAGGCCTCGGGGTACATGTGAAGGTTTGTTACAGAGATAAACACATGTCATTGGGGTTTGTTGTACAGATTGTTTCATCACCCAGGTATTAAGTTCAGTACCCAATAGTTATCTTTTCTGCTCCTCTCCCTCCTTGCACCCTCCCCCGCCAAGTAGATCCCAGTGTCTGTTGTTTCCTTCTTAGTATCCATAAGTTTTTATCATTTAGCTCCCACTTATAAGTGAGGAATGTGGTATTTGGTTTTCTGCTCCTGCGTTAGTTTGCTAAGGATAATAGCCTTCAGCTCCATCCATGTTTCTGCAAAAGATGTGATCTCATTCTTTTTAATGGCTGCATAGTATTCCATGGTGTATATATACCACATTTTCTTTATCCAGTCTGTCATTGATGGGCATTTAGGTTGATTCCATGACTTTGTTATTGTGAGTAGTGCTGCAGTGAACATTCATGTGCATGTTTCTTTATGATCAAATGACTTATATTCCTCTGGGTATATACCCAGTAATGGGATTGCTGGGTCAAATGGTAGTTCTGTTTTTAGTTCTCTGAGGAATCGTCATACTGCTTTCCACAATGGCTGAACTAATTTACACTCCCACCAACAGTATATAATTGTTCCCCTTTCTCTGCAACCTCACCAGCATCCGTATTTTTTGACTGTTTAATAATAGCCATTCTAACTGGTGTGAGATGGTATCTCATTGTGGTTTTGATTTGCATTTCTCTAATGATCAGTGATATTGAAGCTTTTTTTCATATGCTTATTGGCTGCATGTATGTCTTCTTTTGAGAAATGTCTGTTCATGTCCTTTGCCCACTTTTTAATGGGGTTGTTTGCTTTTCTTTTGTAGATCTGTTTAAGTTCTTCATAGATGCTGGATACTAGACCTTTGTCAGATGCACAGTTTGCAAATATTTTCTCCCATTCTGTAGGTTGTCAGTTTACTCTGTTGATAGTTTCTTTTGCTGTGCAGAAGCTCTGAAGTTTAATTAGATCCCACTTGTCAATTTTTGCTTTTGTTACGATTGCTTTTGGTGTCTTTGTCATAAAATGTGTGCTCGTTCCTATGTCTGACAAAACTCCTGCTTTGCTTGGTAAAACATGAGGTTTTTTTTTTAAGTGGGAGGTTCTTTGATAAGATTTTTGAAGGTATTTTAATTCAGTAAAAGTTAGCATCATGATGATGGCGAGGAAAGCGCAGAATAGATTGAAGTACTGCTGGACTGTGAAGAGAAAGAGGTCCTAAAAGGGAAATATTCAAACTTGAAACTCTGGACCCTGAAATGGCTAAATGTTCAGCTACTCCAATTTCCTCTTGACTGGTTCACACACTTCTAGTTCCTTCCCTACCTCACCTAAGCCCTCTTTGCCTCCCAGAAAGTGGGAAATGTCCCTCTTAAAGAGATCAAATGAAACAAGAAGAGAAACTATATATTTTGTCTGAATCCCCGATCAGCTCAGAAAGAAGGCAGAGTTGACCTAACTTAGCACCATAAACCTCACCTTTCAGCTGGTACCTTTGTGTACCCTTTCCTGATGCCAGCAACTCAGCCCATGTCTCCCACTCAGCTCTCCCAGGCTTCTTAGAACTCAGATTCCCAAGACAAAGGACAATTGAGGCCCAGTTAGTGCTCAGGTTTACTGAGAATTAAGCCATAGGCAGATACCATCAAAACACATCTCACTTGTGACCTTTCACAGCCAACGAATTGGAAGGATTTTCCTTTGCTGGGGATTGAATTTAAAACGACTTCCCAGGAGTGAAAGGTCAGCCCATGGAACCATGATATCCAGTTAAACACAGCTAAATAGAACGTTTTAGCATGACAATAAATGGAGTTATATTTAGCTGATTCGGGAAACTATCTGGCTGAGGGAAAAGCAGTACAGAGATTCTTCATCTACCACCCCTCCTCCCCTGGCTGGGAAAAGTAATGGAGTAGTACAAAGGTGAAGAATTTTACCAAATCTGTCTGGAGAGACCGTTTTTGCTTTCCCAATATCTACCATGTTCTGAGTAGGACATGTTGGTTGAATGGCATAAAGGCTATATTGTTTTCTTGATGCACACATGAAATTCTTATTAGCATGACTAGAGCAAGATGGGTTCCAAAGGGAGAACATATCCTCAAATAACTCTCTAGGCAGCTTTGATTTCTAGATATGTATGAGGTGAAAGCACATTAGCCAAACTGGCTTTGATAACAAATGCATTCTTCTTTAACAAGGAAAAACTAAAGGGAAAAAATACTTGGCACCCCACTCCCTTAACTTGAAATGCCCCATGCCATTTTGAAATAGCCTCATATTTTGCTGTTGTTAACTAACAGATGGTTTTGTTAGCCGGTGACTGTTTCTCTAAATAACTCCTGACAATAAAAGGCTGTGACACATGAGAGCAAAATGGGGACCGTAAGTGGTAGCCTTTTACCTCCAGAATCTTACCTTGTCGTTCATTCTGAAACTTGATGTGTGTAATTGCAGCCACTGGGAAGGTGTGGAGTGCTACAGCATCACAGATCTGCCAATAGTTAGAAGAGATTAAAGGTGTATGTCGTTTTTTTAGAAGGAAAAAATATATTTAATTGAAACCGATTTAGAAATCAGGATCCCTGTGAGTTTAGAGTGAGAATGTTTTCAATGAAACACTGTTTCATCTTGGCTATGAAAGACTCATACCGTTTCTCTCCCAGACTACGTGTGCTATTTGATAGGGAATCCACTGTTTATGCTTGTCCTGCAAGACCCTCTTTACTACACAATGAATTGGTACTTTCGGTAAATATAATCCCATAGTGATTTAGCAAAACCCATCAGTCTCAGCCTTAGCCTTGTGGATTCCATCTAACATTCAGTTTCACTTGTAGTGGCTGATCTCTTCGTTAACAAAGTCTTTTTCATACAAAGCTGCCATCTTCCATTTTATCTTTATCTTTATCTTTTTTTTTAAATCAAATCTCACCTAATCTGGCTATCTGTACCTTTATTACTAATTTTTTATTCTGCCTTTGGATAGTCCAAATTAAGCATGACCCAACCTGTTTGGACATAACAAGGCCACTTCTAAATCTCTAGCTAAGGAAAATGTATAATCAAAGAACTTAACTAAACTCGTAGAACTGATACTCAGGCTTCAAGCCCTTGGCTCCTAAATGTCTATACTGGCCTAGCCACTTTGAGTCAACTCTCAACGTCGGAAGACCTTGATACCACATAAACAAGACTACAGTCTATATACAATTCAACAAAACATGTCCTACTTAGAACTTGGTAAGTGTTGGGAAAGTAACCATCTTACTTCTCAAATTTTATTTTGTTTTTTTCTTGTCTATTGCTGACCTCCCATTGATCTCTTAATACCTTCACCCAGCCTCTAAGGCATGAAGCACTATTCTGTTATGCCTAGAGTCCAAAGACAGCTGCATTTCCCATTTAATAATTTAATCTCTCACCCTTGGTTCAAAGAGTTCCAGTGACAACTTTAGCCTGGCACTAAAACAAACTGTGCCAATCTGTACTCTTCACCAGTTCTGTGGCAACCCATTATCAGCCAATTTCGCTCTGCTCTGTACCCTCTAGGACCCAAGTCATCCCCAAAAGCCCATGGCTCCAAGAGGTCTGGTTATGCAGAGACAACATGAGGTATTTCCTTTTAGGTACAGCTAGAATATTGTTGCAGCAATCCCGTCACTGTGGTGGTAGCAGTAGGAAGAAATAAAAAATGTCATATTCAAATGTTATGGTGACAAAACCAGCTGACTGATTGACTGAAAGACATAAAAAAGAGTGAGAAATCAAAAATGACATTCAGATTTCTAGCTTGGAGAAGGTATTAAATGTTGGATGTGGAAAAAAGAATAAGCGGGTAAAAAGTTCGGGATTTGAAAACGATTGAAACAAGGGCTAAGTAGGCATATGTCTTGGTTTTATCCCATTATTTATCAAGGCTCTTATTTGTTTTGCCAAGTAGGCTTCTCTCTTGAGAAGAGGTTGTGGTCACTCATCTACAGAAATAACAAAGTGCCTATTTAAATCGTGTTCAGTATAACGTGTGTTTGAGTGAATCTTCTCCAGGCCCTTAAGAAGACCAGCCATGGTTAAGTGGTGGGAAGAGTTCTAGATCAAGTAAGAAAAGTCGTGGCTTAGAATTTAAACCACTACTTACAAGCTGTGAGATCAAAGGCATCAAGTAAATAGAGGGTTCAAGAAAATAATATTTTCCAATTTCAATATTTTACGACTATAATGAATATTTTATGACTCCACTTAGACAAGAAGACTAAGTGGAGTTTTTTAGTGTGCATCTAGTTCTTAGGACTAGAATTCCCAGCCTTTGTTTATTTTGTCTTCTCTCTCCCATCTAACTCATAAATAATGAAAAGGAAAATATTTGGGAGACAGTAGTGGGTCAGAAATTGCAGGCCAGTTGGGCACAGTAGCCCACACCTGTAATCCTAGCATTCTGGGAAGCCACGGTGGGAGGATCGCTTGAGCCCAGGAATTCAAGACAAGCCTTGGCAACGTGGTGAGATTCTCTACAAAAAAAATGCAAAAATTACCTAGGTGTGGTGGCACACACCTGTGGTTCCAGCTACTTGGGAGACTGAGGTGGAAGGATCACTTGTGCCTGGAAGATCGAGTCTGCAGTGAGCCGTGATTGTACCAGTGCACTCCTAAAAAGTTGCAGGCAACAGAAACGCTTTAAAAACTGAGTTCCTATAAAAATTGGATTCACTTACAGTATTGGCTCTCAGCAAGTATGCACCCACTAAAGAAGCATAGACATACTGTAATATCTCTGTACAAATATGCAGGACCAGGGCATACTTCATTTGAATAAATATCAAAATGTAGGGCATGGGAATTATTGATAAAACTTTTATCAAATCACAGGACTTCAAATCCCAGTTCCCTTGTCCGTAAGTGTTACCACATCAATATCGACCCAAGATTTTGGTTAACATAAAACACCCTTTTTACAAAGCACCTACTACAGTGTCTGGCACTATACTCAATAAATGGTAGCTACTATTATAGCTATGTTTTGGAATCACTTACTATAATCTGAAGATTAAGTCAGGCAATTTAAAAACCAAAAACTAGCCAGGTGCAGCGGCTCATGCCTGTAATCTCAGCTCTTTGGGAGGCCGAGGCAGGCAGATCATCGAGGTAAGGAGTTCAAGAGCAGCCTGGCCAACATGGTAAAACCCCATCTCTACTAAAACTACAAAAATTAGCAGGATGTGGTGGCACACATCTGTAATCCCAGCTACTCAAGAAACTGAGGCACGAGAATAGCTTGAACCCAGGAGGTAGAGGTTGCAGTGAGCCGAGATCACACCACTGCAGTCCAGCCTGGGCAACATAGTGAAACTCTGTAAAAAAAAAAAAAAAAAAAAAATCCTGAACCAACAATGGAGTGTTGAAGAATGCAAAAGGTACCCAACCTAGACAGTGATCTCATGGAGTCACTACGATTATTTATTGTTTATCTAGCACTTTAGCCCAGCAAAATTCAAGGTCAGTTATTATTGTCTACAGAACACAGGAAATAAAAATAGCACTTCACAAATGGGAAAAACACAGCACCCTTGCTGGTAGGAGTCATATGTTCAACTCAAAGAAGTTCAAACACTTGATGGTCTAAAACCATTGTCAATAACCATCCCAAGACATCAAAGAAAACAACCCAAAAGTACCTCTGGCCTTTTCCCCCCCATGAAAACAGAGGCTGAGTAATTATGTTATATATACAGGGTACGCAACCTCAGATAACCTTAGTGCCAGGGTGGTGAAGTTACGCAGGCCTTTCCCTCAAAGACGGCTTTATGCTTTCTCTTTGTGAAAATGACAAAATATGAGCAATCTATCATTTTCATAAAAAAAAAAAATTCCAAGAAAACACATAGAAAAGTACATAAAACACATAGAAACACAAAGTAAGCTTCAAAAAAAAAAGACAACATGTTTTGTGAATAAAAATAACTCACATTTTTCCCACACACCTTGTCGTTGACTGAAATCTTCTTTCAATGAACTGATGATGGCATCATGCAAATGATTTTCTAAATCACTTGCCATGGTTACAGTATAAGCTATGGACACTCACATACCCACCACTAAAATGAGTGTCGCCGTTAGGATTCTTTGGTGGGAGGTGACAGAAATGGACCCCAGTTAACTTAAGCAAAGTAATAATGATCGTAATAATCATTAACAATAAAAAAATTATGAAATCTAAAGAAAAAGTGAACATTCAGGCTTTGGGAAGAATAGGATCAGAGATGCTCCAGGAAATTAGGAAATAGGTATTAAAAGACTATCTCTTTTAGTCTTTAGGGGACAATCATTCAAAAAACTCATGTCAGTGCTTTGTGTCAATGTCCAATCGGTGAATATTTGAAATTCTGAGAAGGTAGGATAGTCTCACTTCAGACATGTGTCTGAGGAGGCTGAGGATAGTGTACATGACCACCTCATCAGAAAAGCAAGGAAGGAGGGAAGAGAAGTCCCAGAATGAAAAATTGAAGTACTATTAACAAAGAAAGGAGAAAGGGCTGCTGGGCAGACCAATATTACAGATTCAATCACAGCTAATCTCAGAAAATACTGGTACTGGACAGAAACAATCCGTGGTTTACAAAACCTATTTGTGCAGTTTTATTTTTAATGTGAATGCAGCATGAAAACATATAGTTAAAATTTTTAATTGAGAAAAAATGTGATATAGGCTCAGACTCTTAAAGTTTTTCCCAGCCCTGCCACTAAAATCATTCCACCTGCAGCAACAGCAGTATTTGCATGCACAATGTGCCATCAGGAGCACTCATAAAGCATGAATTATGTTTTCAAATCACACTCATAGGAACCAGGACTTCGTAAAAAGCACCTGACTTCATGTTTTAGGGTAGGAAAAGTTAGGATGGCAAGGGTATGTCAGCATTTTTTCTAGGATGACAGGGGATGTGCCAGAAAGACAACAAATGCAGCTGAAGAGCTACTACTCACAAGGTGTGATAATTCAAATATCCAAAGCAAACAAAAATATGATAATGATTATGGTTACTTAGAATAGTTGAATCTGTGAAAGGTAGAATTCATTACGGTCCTGAAAAGAGAAAAGTTTATTTCAAAGGTGTATAAAAGTAATTGCAATATAAAGATAGTATTTTATTTATTTTAACAAATAGTGAAATGTTGATGTACGTGAGCTTTTAATTATTTCCATACATATATATGTGTTTTTAAATCATAGCAATATACTTGTTTTTATCTGTATGTACAGGAAAGAGTGAACACAGGAAGCCATGAATAAGTCAAATAGATCCAGAAAAGCTCACAGTACCGACAACAGGACAGGACTGCTTAACACCAGTGGTCACAGATAATAACCAAGTGAGAAAAAAACCATCAGTTGGTCAGTCCCAGAGATCATACACAACAGAAATTGAAAAGAGGAGCTCACAGTGTGTTACACAATGAATAATTAAAACAAAATCCCAAAGAAGAGAATTAACTGAGCAAACGTGATCCCTCGTTGTCTGTGGAGAAAACCTCTGGGTGACTACTTATTAAAATCAAATACTTACTTGATATATAATTTGATTCCAGTAGTGCTAAAACTAGATAAACATATCACAATGGCAGCACAATACCCAATTATAGGCAGGGAAGACTCCAAATTCCAAAAAAAGTAAAAAGTAAAGGATTTTAGAATTCCAATTATTAACCACCAAGTATGAAACAACCATTAATAAAAGGTTTCATCCTAATGACCATAGACTTGAGTTTCATTTAAATTGGGCCATGCAATCAATTATTGTCTCTGCAAGAATCAATTCAAATCCTGCAACCTAAACTGGTCTCAATTTTTTTTCTTTATGTCTGCTAATATTACTACAACTAGGATGATTACTGCAACCCTAGAAATAGTATCTTCTTAGTTATAGCACCCAGGAAGGCAGTGTTGGGAAAGGTATAAAATTAAAGTCTTAAAAATGAATAAAAAGAGAGAGATAATTAAGAAACAAATGCAAATCCATTCCATGGTATTAGAACTTTCATAAACACTTTTAGTGTAAGTTTTTACATGTTTTGTAATCACTGATATTTTGTAATCATTGTGATATTCTTCATGTTTGGTTTGTTTGGAGGCATGTTTAAAATATTTAAGAGAGTAATATATATTAAGTTTTGTAGATTCAATTAAAATCAGACAAAGGGATTAAATATGTAATTAATTTTTATTGGTTGGGATACTTATTTTGACAAAGCCGTTAAGTATTTTCATAGTAGGTGGGTCAGCAGTGCGAAAATATTTAGACCAGAAGTTAGCAAACTTAGTCTAAAAAGGGTCAAATAGTAAATATTTTAGACTTGCAAGCCAGACTGTCTCTGTCACAATTACTCAGCTCTACTGTTGTAGCATGAAGGAAACCATAGATAATACCTAAATGAATGGGCATTGTGTGTTCTGATTAAACTTTATTTACAAAAATAGGCAGCAGGCTAGATTTAGTCCTTGGGCTATATTTTTTTCAACTTCTAATTTGGAGTAATGGTTTTATATTTTAAAGATTTTAAAAATAAATTCAAAAAATAGGCATTAAACAAGTTACAAATGGTACTGAGCATTTTTTCCACATACAAAATTCCCTGAGATTTGAAAGAAATCAATCCATCTAACCCCAAGTCCAATCCACAGCCAACCGTAGATTTTTAGAGGCCCAACTCCCCCTTCTTTTCCACTATCCTATGTTGATAATGTATTAGCATTCCCTCATTCTGCCCAAGTTATGAGATATACTTTGCCTGTGATATGCTACTTCATAAGTCACAGTCTCAAAATCTACTTCTACATTTTCTTTCATTATACACGTACATTATAAATTATTCTGACCAATGAAAGATGGATGGAAAGACAAGGACAAGGTCATGAAGAGACTTTTTGAGACATCAGTTTGCTAAGAATTGGAAAATAGTCATGAACTACATAACCTTATGGAGTACTGGATAAACGTAAAAGAATAACTTAGTTAGTGCTGTTACAATGTAAGTTCTTTTCAAAATATCAATCTTATCTGCTTTGTTTATTCCCATATCACTAATATCTAGAACAGAAGTGCTTTGAACATAGAAAGCACTCAAAAATATTTTAAAATAAGTCAAAAATAAGTGAATTAATTCATGAGTGTGGCTACTTGGGTCCAAATTTGCCATAATGGTTGGTCCATATGATAGCTAGTCTGCAGCTCTGTCAGTGCCAGCACTCCTGGAAGCAGACACAAAGATGGAATTAGAAGTGCAAAGGTGTACTTCTCTGTGGAGGATAAATAAAGCAATTGTAGGAGGGAAAGACTTTGTATCAAAATGCTGATCTAACACCTATGAAAAGAGTGCAGGAAGGAAGGAGGTTTGAGAAAGAAGTGCTTCAAACAGCACTGTAGCTCGAGAAAGTCCCAGCCAGGCCAAGGAAAGCCACAGAACAGACTGTTTTTTAGAGGAGTCTCTCACTGGGCAGAAGTGAGAAGTGGCTCACAGAACCCCTCCTCTGCCCAGTTACTCACTGGGAGCAGTTCTAAAAGAGCACAGACTTGAAGTTGAAGGCTGTGGTGGATTCCAAAGGTGCAGCATCTGAAAGCTGTCTGCTGATTGCACTCTTGAGCAGGCTCTGCCTTGAGGGAAGGTCTGAGTGACCCACTTCCATGACCACAGAAACAAAAAGGTTCCCAGTTTCTAAGGGTGAGCAGATCAGATTCAATTCCAATACTCAATTTTCTCTCCCATTTGTTACCATGAGCTCTGTGAGCTTTTTTTTCTTGAATATAGGAGGGCGGTTCTTGCCATGTCGCTTCACCATTGGTAGTGAGGCAACGCTCAAATCAGTTGGAGAAGGGAGAGCCAATTAAAACAGGTGGAGGTTTTCTTAGAACACAACTTAGGAAGACGACATGTCTAATACATGTCTCTCTTCTCATTCAAATGTGTGTATGGATTTGAAGCCTTTCACTTACAGAAATGTTTCTTTCATCAAGAAAGTTGACAGATGTCGACTTTTAAATTTACACATAGAAACGGCATCTCTATGTGCCAGCGCCATTAAAGACTACAAAGCCATTCCCTCATCTGACAGATATCCCCCACCTAAGTGCTAAGTTTCCAGTAAATAACCACATCTAGTTTGTAAACCAAAGACGGCAACCCTTTGCTTCTATACCTAATTCTGAGACACTTCCTCCCTCTATTAGTCCAAATAAAGTGACAATGTATACAGAAAAGTAACTATATATTGTATAGAAATATAGCTATAAAATTATGCAAAATGTATAACAATCATATACTACTAGATAGTAAAAAGCACTATGAAATTGCAAATAAGTTCTATGGATGTTCAAAAAAATATTATTTCCAACTGTGAAAACTGGGGGAGAGTTTCATGGAGAACATGGCATTTAATCTGGGCCTTGAGAGAGAAGTGAGATTTGTATACATGGAGATGAGGTAAATGATACTGACAGAATCACAAACAAAAAAGCATGGACCCAGAAAAACACAATTTTATTTTTAAAATCAGGGCAAAATAGTTCTCATGGCAGCAGGATCGATAACCTAATAAATTTCAGGCAGCTCTCTGGTTCCTAAATTTTAAATCGTAAGACACTGATGCCAGTCACTGATGGATACACCATTATTGTTATCTGTTCATAAGTTTGACATCAGAAAAATTCACTTGAGCATAGACGATTGTCCCTTGGCCGCAAGGGCCATTCTGTCTTGAGGATATATTTTGTTAGCAGGTATGACATAAGTTAAAACAGAACTGAAGACACCCATAAAGTATAGTGATTGCATGACAGACAGAGTGTTTAAAAATAAGTTTAAGAGGTGTCATTAAGTTCAAGTGGTGGCTCTGACACCAAATAGCTCCTCTTTGACGCATCTGAGAATGAACACATTCTCTCTGCACAGTGTTCCATTAGTGATTTTAATTGCACGCTAAGCTTTATAATTTGTTGCTGTCATTGAGGTTCATGTACTGTGCTAATATTTATTCTGCATATTATTTAACACCTAATTAAGTTTATTGCCCGCTTTCTATAAACTTTTTCATCTGACTTGCATGTGAAGAGCTAACTTACATATCTATTAACAGTAGTGCTTGAGTTACGGGTCCTGCTAATATTCTCAACAGTTGTTTAACTGTTTTAAGTCTATGAAAGGAAAAAAAAAAAGGATAGTTTGTTTCCTACATTTTAAAATAAACTATACTTACATCCTATTATGTAATATTTATGCCCTCAGGACTACCAATAATATAAATGCTAACTACCTAGTTGGTTTTTTACACCCCCTCTCCACCCGCACACCTGCCATGGAGCTGTTTCTGACAAATGGGACAAGAATATGTACCCTCCTTTAACTCACATTCAATAAGTGAAGGATTCTTTATTTTAAGTGCCTGGCACAGTGTCTCACACATTGTAGATAATCAAGGTTTAATGAAAAAAATAAAATGCAATATATTAAGAGTTACTTTCTAAACATCCCCTGCATCACATCAGATCTTATGTTGTATTCTCAGTACATCACAGTAGTGGCAGAGACACAAATCAAGAAGATAATTACAGAGCAACAACACATTCCTCATCATTATCTCACCACATATCCTTGCCTCTCCCATCGACTTCCTTTAATCCTTTCTCTACTTTTTTCTAAACCTAAATCTTTGATGCACTAACTCCTGCTGAACATCTGCCATCTGAATATTGAGAAAAATGTGTGAGCACTCAAGAATACTTCTGTGAGGCTTCTGTCTTCTTCCCTTGCTTTCCTCCAATTTCTTTCTCAGCAAACTATCGCAAGAACAGAAAACCAAACACTGCATGTTCTCACTCATAGGTGGGAATTGAACAATGAGATCACTTGGATACAGGAAGGGGAACATCACACACTGGGGCCTATTGTGGGGTGGGGGAAGCGGGGAGGGACAGCATTAAGAGATATACCTAATGTAAATGACGAGTTAATGAGTGCAGCACATCAACATGGCACATGTATACACATGTAACAAACCTGCACGTTGTGCACATGTACCCTAGAACTTAAAGTATAATGATAAATAAATAAATAAATAAATAAATAAATAAATAAATAAATAAATA
>NC_045435.1:104291935-104305537 GCF_002776525.5 Piliocolobus tephrosceles | reverse complement strand
ATAAATAAATAAATAAATAAATAAATAAATAAATAAATAAATAAATAAATAAAAGAAAAATATCTCGAAAACATGAATGGGTAAGTCCACAGATCCTATTCTTCCTATCAAACAAAAAAATGTAATAGAAATGTTTTTATTCATTATAGGCCAGAGATAATCACCACATGATACGAAAGTTCCTAAGATGATAGGTGCTCTTTTCTTACAAGTGTAAGTTAAATTAGATAAAAGTCTATGAACAGTAAACTTTGTATATTTATGCTCTAGAGATAATGTGATTATTTTGGGGATGCTGATGCAGTCATCACTTTTCCATAATTCTACTGACCCACCGAAAGTATCATTCTTACCTTCACTGACTTGTTTGGTAAAAGCAGGGTTGAATGGCAGAGAGTGGGCTGGCTTGTGTGACTCCCACCAATAAAAATAAAACGTGTCACTGCTTCCCTGGTAATAAGGGCTGTGGGCACAGAACAAGCATGGGCTCTAGAGCCAAGTATACCCGGTTTGAATCCCAGCTCTTCTGTTTAGTATCTTATTCAACCTCTCTGCAACTCTGGTTCTCGAAGGTATGAGATAAGGTAGTAATACATACTTGATAAGGTTATTGTTAGGGCTAAATGAAAAAAAAATGTCTTACGAAGTGTCGGGCACAGAGCATGTACTCAATAAACGGTTGTTTTCGTTTTTAAGTTATGTTATTTCCTGTCCTTATTTTCCCTCGATTCCTTTAAAATTGTCCTAGAATAGTTTGTTACACACACCTGCAGCGATAGCATTCCTGGAAAACTCTTGTCATGTCACTTCACCATTGGTAGTGTAGCAACCCTCGAATCAGTCGGAGAAGGGAGAAGGGAGAGCCAATTCAAATAGGTGTAGGCTTTCTTAGAATACAACTTAGTAAGGTGACATGTCTATCGCAAAGTATGTGTTTCAGGTGAGTTTTACATCTTGAAAGAACCCAGAATCTATATTATGAATACATTACTGCTACTTAAATCTTTTTTGAAGTCTTGGGTTTCTTATCATTTCCCACAAGTAAAAATGCTATACAAGTGGAGAGGTGACAGGGAAGAAACTGAATTAATGGCAGTAAGTTATGGCCCTGTTTCATCTGTTGCTAAAGAGCAAATTCAACAGAGAACGGGAAAGGAAGTGCAAGATGGAAAAGAACAAGAGGTGCATTTGACAGTATGGTATATCAAGACATCAGTATCTAGCTTATTTTTTTCAAAACTCACTAAAAATACACATCATTAGAAGATAAATATAATCCTTATTATCAAGGAGCTTATGAGGAATGAATTAATATTTTTGATTAATGCAGATGTGTTCAGTGGAGAAGCCTAGGTTAATTTCTCACCCCAGATGCCGCCCACATGATCAGAGAGTGGAGAGCGGAACACAGAATATTTCAAGCCTGGCTATGCTGTCAGTTATAAACCTCGAAGTTTCTTGAACGTATCACATACTCAAATGTAATTTCTCCAACATGTATGTTCACTTCATGTCATTTTAAATCTATACTAAGCTGTTGAGATAAACAAGCTTTTGGTTTAATTCAAATAAGTCTAAGTTGGTTGATTGTCCTACCTTGTTGCTTTGAAGTAAAAAGAAGGTAAGTAGATGATTTTGGAAAAATTAAACTAGTCACTAAAATCTTCAAAATGAGACCTACTTAATATGTTTGTTATGGTGGTGGTTGTTTCATGCTCCTGTTGTTAAAAAAGGAAATCTATTTTTAAAAAGATGTCCAGGATGATCTGAGAGTGATTTAGATCAATACAGTTAAGACCTCATTACAATGCAACATAGTATCTTCAAAGAAAACTGCCAGGCACACCTAACCAAACCTTAGGGGTTCGTTGTTCCGGAGGGTGGAACTGACTGTGATGGTAAAGAAAAACAACCTGTATTATCAAGACCAATGAACCAGAGGTGCAAATATAGTTAATGATGTGTTTTTACAACAAATTCTCATTTTTCCTTTTAACCCTACTGAGACCATGGTCATTTTGACATTTCCGTATTTGGTGCTAACCTAACAGCTAGTGTGTGTTTTCAAATGGAATAGCTAAAGAATTTCAGAATAGAAGCTCTACCACAATGCAGCTTTTAAATATACTTTCAACTATTCTTTGATCTTTTTGCAAGGAAAACTTCTTATGAACTCTAAAGTGTTCTTTCATCTATTCTACTTTAGATGACCTGTTCGTTTTATTTCTACCTTCATCATGCATATCCATCACCAAAAGTATATGCTTTATTTGTTTTATCAAGTCACAGAATTTTATTTTCAATTGCCTGATTGTACATGATATAAAAAAAAGATGTATTAATATTTGCGTGTCTTACCTGACTTGCAATTAGGATTATTAGCAGTGTTATATCCAAGAAACATTCTGTGTAAAATAGGTTCTGGGCTCCTGGGTAACAGATAAAAAAAAGAAAAAGAAATTCAGGACATTTCCTTCACAACAATCTCTTTCCATCTTCTTGTCTTTTGTTGGGTCTTTTCATTTTAGATTTTCTTCCCCAGAAAGTAGGTAGATACGACTGCCGGCATCCCTACAGCCTTTTGTTAATACAGTAATGACAGAAGTAGACCATTCAAAGGTGTGCTTGAAGTATGCAATTTCCAGTTCCTTTTCAATGGTTCAATACACACCCTTTGCTTTTTATTCAGACTAAACACAATCAAAAATGTCCCTTCAGAAATTGTAGATTTTATGCTTTCCAACTCCACATTTCCCATTTATGTTGAACTAGAAATCAGGAGGTTATCAATATTACACCAAGGAAAATGTAGGAAAGAGGGGATATCCTTTCTTTTAAATAACAACTAAGAACTCTACTATATTCATGGTGATTTTTCTTTATGGCATTTTACTAGGATTCCAAACCACCATGATCCTACTTCACTGTAATAAAGTACCCACATTATTAGGTGAAGCAACTAGGAGGTATGTACTTCTTCTATATTACCAGAGTAACTTTTACCATCCAAAAGATACTTGGAACCAGGGAAAGTAAAGATAGTATGTTGATTCTAAAATGCATTTTACTGTATATTTCCAAGTTCTTCAAAACCTAAGACTTAGTTCTGGAAATTAGCCAGCAAATCATTTTTTATTAATGATTAGAAAAAATACATAATAAATGAATGCATGGTTCATTTTTTATCTCTGATTTATTTTATTTCATTTTATTGATTTTTGGTTAGCCAGTTTATTCTCACATTGAAGAAAATGACACTGACTACTGGAATCACTAGGAGGTCCCAGTCAAAAATATTCCCCTCCAAATTGAGCTTTAACATTTATTTGGTAAAAGATCGTTTTCCTAGCTGTTCAGTGATAACAGTTGATACTACTAATAGTCATTTAAGACTGAGCGTGTTTTAGAGGATTTTAGAGAATATTTTGGCAAAGAAATGGTAAATAAAACATGAATGCACTAAGAAATCCAGGAGATCTGGGAAACTGGTGTTGCTCATGTAGGAGCTCCTTTTTCACCACCAATGGATGATGTGTGTGTGTGTGCAGGTGCACGCATGCGTGTGTGTGTGCATGACCTACCAATCATGACACAGGATTCTCTATAACATAATGAATAACTAATCCAATATTCTATTTGAATGTTTAATAGAGTTTGCACTTAGGAAAATTACCAAGACCTGGTGAATTTGAGATTAAGCAAATTCACCATGTGAGAAGATTAAGGAATGAAGATTATTTATTATCAAGAGTTATTTAATTTTCCATCTATTCTTCAGTCAATTCTGATAATTTAAATTTTCCAAAACAACTGTTCACTTTAAGATTTCAAAGTTATTGGCCGGGTGCAGTGGCTCAACCCTGTAATCCCAGCACTTTGGGAGGCCGAGACGGGCAGATCACGAGGTCAGGAGATCGAGACCATCCTGGCTAACACAGTGAAACCCCGTCTCTACTAAAAAATTCAAAAAACTAGCCGGGCGAGGTGGCGGGCGCCTGTAGTCCCAGCTACTCGGGAGGTTGAGGCAGGAGAATGGCGTAAACCCAGGAGGCGGAGCTTGCAGTGAGCTGAGATCTGGCCACTGCACTCCAGCCTGGGCGACAGAGCGAGACTCCGTCTCAAAAAAAAAAAAAAAAAAAAAAGATTTCAAAGTTATTGATTTAAAGTTCATATTAGTCATGTTTTTAATCTCTGTAATTAATATCTCCACTTTTATCCTTAGTATTGTTTTACTTTGTACCTTTATCTTTTCATTTTCTTGATTCATTTTTCTAGATCAGTCTATTTTTAAAGTATGTATTTATAAAACATATAAAAGTTCCCATCGAGTAGGTTACACAGGATACAATGAAAGTAGAAAAAATAGATCTCATATAGGGAGTACTTGGAAAATAATTTCTTTGTGAGGTGCAGAAGCCTATTTCTATATATTAGATAAAGTGTTAATTTTATTGCTCAAAAACACTTTTTGGCCCACTTGATTCATCAGTTTTTGACAAGGATGTGGTAATCTTCACTCTAAATGAAATTTCCTTTTTAATTTAGTACGTACCAGTTCGTGGCTAAAATATTTCTCTTCCTAGATTGTTCCATTTATTGTTTGTCATGCCCCTACTTATTTCTTTTTTAAAAAATTAATTTTATTTTATTTTAAGTTCCAGGATACATGTGCAGGATGTGCAGGTTTGTTACACAGGTAAACATGTGCCATGGTGGTTTGCTGCATCTATCAACCCATCTCCTAGGTATTAAGCCCTACACACATTAGCTCTTTATCATTATGTCTCCCTCCCCCAAACCCCCTCACAGGTCCCAATGTGTGATGTTCCCCTCACTGTCTCCATGTGCTCTCATTGTTTAGTTTCCACTTATAAGAAAGAGCATGCTATGTTTGGTTTTCTGTTCCTGTGTTAGTTTGCTGGGGATAATGGCTTCCAGCTCCATCCATGTGCCTGCAAAGGACATGATCTCATTCCTTTTTATGGCTGCATAGTATTCCATGGTGTATATGTACCACAGTTTCCTTTTTCAGTCTATCATTGATGGGCATTTGGGTTGATTCCATGTCTTTGCTATTGTGAATAGTGCTGCAATTAACATACGCATGCATGCATCTTTAAAATAGAATGATTTGTATTCCTTTGGGTATATACCCAGTAATGGGATTGCTGGGGCAAATGGTATTTCTGGTTCTAGGTCTTTGAGGAATAGCCACACCATCCTCCACAATGGTTGAACTAATTTACATTCCCACCAACAGTGTAAAAGAGTTCCTGTTTCTCCACAGCCTGGCCAGCATCTGTTGTTTCTCGACTTTTCATTATGATCAGTGTGAGATGGTATCTCATTGTGGTTTTGATCTGCATTTCTCTAATAATCAGTGATGTTGAACATATGTTTGTTGGTCACATAAACGTCTTCTTTTGAGAAATCTGTTCATGTCCTTCGCCCACTTTTTAATGGGGTCGTTTGTTTCTTTCTTGTAAATTGGTTTAAGCTCCTTGTAGATTCTGGATATTAGACCTTTGTCAAATGGATAGATTGCAAAAATGTTCTGCCATTCTCTAGTTTGTCTGCTCACTCTGTGATAGTTTCTTTTGCTGTGCAGAAGCTCTTTAGGTTAATTAGATCCCATTTGTCAGTTTTTGCTTTTGTTGCAATTGCTTGTGATGATTTCATCATGTAATCTTTTACTATGCCTATGTCCTGAATGGTATTGCCTAGGTTTTCTTCTAGAGTTTTTATAATTTTGGGTTTCACATTTAAGTCTTTAATCCATCTTGAGTTAATTTTTGTATAAGGTATAAGGAAGGGATCCAGTTTCGATTTTCTGCTTGTGGTTAGCCAGTTTTCCCAACACAATTTATTAAATAGGGAATCCTTTCCCTATTGCTTGTTTTTGTCAGGTTTGTCAAAGATCAGATGGTTGTAGATGTGTGGTCTTAATTCTGAGACCTCTATTCTGTTCCATTGGTCTACTGCCTGTTTTTGTACCAGTACTGTGCTGTTTTGGTTACTGTAGCCCTGTAGTATAGTTTGAAGTTGCGTAGCATGATGCCTCCAGCTTTGTTCTTTTTGCTTAGGATTGTCTTGGCTATATAGGCTCTTTTTTGGTTCCATATGAATTTTAAAGTAGTTTTTTCTAATTCTGTGAAGAATGTCAATGGTAGTTTAATGGGAATAGCATTGAATCTATAAATTACTTTGGGCAGTATGACCATTTTCATGATATTGATTCTTTCTATCCATGAGCATGGAATGTTTTTCCATTTGTCTGTGTCCTCTCTGATTTCCTTGAGCAGTGATTTGTAGTTCTCTTTGAAGAGGTCCTTCACTTCCCCTGTTAGCTGTATTCCTAGGTATTTTATTCTCCTTGTAGCAATTGTGAATGGGGGTTCATTCATGATTTGGCTCTCTCTGTTGGTGTATAGAAATGCTTGTGAATTTTGCACGTGGGTTTTGTATCCTGAGACTTTGCTGAAGTTGCTTATGAGCTTAAGGAGATTTTTCGCTGAGATAATGGGGATTTCTAGATATCCTTATTTCAATGAATGCCTTTGTCTTAAATTATTTTTCTTTTGATATTCACGTCACTACACTAGCTTTCTTTTGGTTGTTTTTTTGTATGATATTTTAACTTTTTTGCTGCTGTTGTTGTTTGTTTGTTTGTTTTTTGGACAAGGTCTCACTCTGTCACCCAGGCTGGAGTGCAGTAAACCTCCTAGGCGCTTTATTCTTCTGTGTCTTTGCTGAAATTATTTCTTTTCTGAGGCTTTCTATATTTTCATTTGCTTCAAGTGTGTTTGCAGTTGCTCACTGAAGGATATTTTTCATGGCTGCTTTAAATTTATTTTCAGATCATTCTAACATCTTTGTCATCTCAATATTGGCATCTGTTCATTGATATTTTTCATTCAATTTGAGTTCTCTGCAGTTTCTTGTTATAACAAATGATTTTCAATTAAAACCTGGACTCTATATATATATATATATATATATATACACAAGGTCTCACCCCGTTAAAGTGCAATGGCATGATCATGGGTTACTGCATCCTCAACCTCCCAGGCTCAAGCAATCCTCCCACTTCAGCCCCCTGAGTACTGGAACTACAGGCATATACCACCAAGCCTGGATAATTTTTTGTATTTTTTGTAGTTACAGGGTCTTACTATGTTGCCCAGGCTGGTCTTGAGCTCCTGGGCTGAAATGATCCTCCCACCTTGGCCTTCCAAAGTGCTAGGATTATAGGCATGAGCTACAGGGCCCAGTCTACTGTTTAACTTTTAACAGGTTTGTGAGACTTTGTTTTAATCGTATCCTTTAAGGAACGTGTAGATGGATTTGTTTAAATCTACTTTAATATTCCCTATCTCCTAATGTTTAATTCATTAACATATACTATGATTACTGATATATTTGGCTTTATTTCTACCATTTCATTTTGTGTTTTCTATTTAGTATTCTGTTCTTTTGCTTCTGTTTTTTTCTCCATTCCTACTTTCTGTGAAAGTGATGCATTATTTTCTGTTGCTAATTTTAAAGCTAAACATTAAGTTTCTATTGATTTAGTGCTTACTCTTAATTTTTTATTTCCACATTTAAATATAAAATTTTATAACAATTACTAAATATATTAAACATGCTTTTCACTTTTCCCAAACACTGAGTTTTTAGTGTGCTGATTATAAAACACCACTCTCCTGTTGACTTTTTATTCTCTATTTTTAGTTTTACACATTCGAGTTGTTTTTGCTTTGTTTTGTTTCATTTATTACTTGCTATAAGCTATTAAATTTCCAAATGTATTTATATCAGTGTCTGTGTTCATTCTTCTCCCTTTTATCTCAAGCTTTCTCTCTGAATTCACTTTTCTTTTTATGGAGGTACATATTTTACCAGATTTTTTAGTAAGGATGCACGGGTAGTAAGTTCTCTTGGACTACAACCGAAAATGTTTTAATTTTTCTCTCATTCCTGAATTTTGTTTAATTGAACATAAAATTATAATTTGTATTTTCTTTCATCATTCTAAATATATTATTTTGTTTTTTTAAAGATATTTCTCTTTAAACTGTATTAGTCTAAAGTTTTACTATGATTTCTCCAGGTGTAGCTTACATTCATTATATTTCTTGATATTCAGAGGGAAGTTTTAATCTAATGATTCACATCCCTATTCAGTTTGGGAAAAACTGCATGTGTTTACTCTTCAAATACTGCTCTTTTGTTTGCTCTTCTGTTTACCATTCTCTTCTTCTGGGATTTCTACTGTACATGTATTGAAGTTTTATCTCCCCTCCATGCCCCTTTTTTATTTCTTTCCTTCTTCCCTCCCTAGATCCCTCCTCTTTCTTCTTTCCTTTCCTTCTTTTTTTATCTCCTTGTCTTTCTGTACACTTTATTGGACAAATTACTCACCAGCAATATTAGAGAGTTCTAGTTGCTTTACATTTATCCCATTGTTAAGTATGGTCCAGTGTTAAGTATTGTCAGCTTTTTAATTTTTTTTCTTTTTTTTTTTTTTTTTTTGTAGACATGGGGTTTTGCCATGTTGACTAGACTGGTCTCAAACTCCTGAGCTCAAGCCATCTGCCCACCTCAGCCTCCCAAACTGGTGGGACTACAGGCGTGAGCTACCACACCTGGCCAGCGTTTAAACTTTAGTCATTCTAGTAGGTGTGTATATTCATTGTGGTGTAAATTTGCATTTTCCTAATGACTAATTATGTTAGATACCTTTCATTGGTCATTCACATATCTTTGTTGGCAAAGTGTATTTTCAAATCTTTTGCCTGTTTTATATTGAGTTGTCTTTTTGAGTTGTAAGATTGCTTTTTTATTTTTATTTCTTTATACTCTGGTTATGAGCCTTTTTTAATGTAAGTTTTATAAATATGTCCTCCTAGTTTGTAGCTTGACTCTTCTTAATGGTAACTTAAAACCAGAAGACTTTCATTTTGTTAAAGACTTTTATTTGAATCAATTTTTTTCTTTTATGATTAGTGTTTTTCTATGTCCTGCATAAGAAATCTGTGCCTATCTCAATATCATGAAGATTTTTGTCTATGTTTTATTCTAGATGTTTTTTAGTTTTAGGTTTTATATTAAGCCTGTGATTCATTTGAGTTAATTCTTATATATACTGTGAAATAAAAGTCAAGATTTATTTTCTCCAACAGAATAGCCAGTCATTCCAGCATAGTCTGTTGAAAAGACTTCTTTTCCCATTGAATTAGTTCACAATTTCAGTCAAAAATCTATTGACTTTATATGTGTATATCTATTTCTAGGGCCTTTTTTCTGTTCAGTTGATCTGCATGTTTATTTTAGTGCTAATACTATACTCTCTTGGCTATTTTAACTTTATAGCAAGTCTTAAAGAAAGGTAATATAAATATATCTGCATGTCTACATTCATATATGTTTTAGACTCAGTTTGTCAATTTTTTTAAAAGTTGCTGAGTTTAGGGGATTTTTTTGTTGAATCTGTACATCAGTGTGAGAGAACTGATATTTTAACAAATTTGAATCACCTGATTCATGAACATAGTATATTTCTTTATTTATGTAGATCTTCTTTAATTTCCCTCAGCAATGCTTTATGGTTTCAGTGTACATATTTTTTAAAGATATCCCTAAGCATCTCATGTTTTTATCTATTGTAAACAATATAGTTTTTATGGTTTCTATCTTTAATGATTTGGTTGCTAATATTTTTATATTAAATTTTAATCCATGATTTTGCTAAACGTATTTACTGGTTCTAGCAGTTTTTTGTAGATTTTTTAGAATTTTTGCATACATAATCATGCCATTCTTGAATTGAGTTTTACATCTTTATTTGAAAAACATATGCTTTTTATCTTTTTTTCTTGCCTGTTGCACTGACTAGAACCTTCAGTAGTAGGAAAGCAAATGTCTTTGTCTTGTTCTTAATCTTGGGAGGAAAGCATTCATTCTTCTACCATGAAATATGATGTTAGCTCTAGGTTTTTAGTAGATGCTCTTTATCAAATTGAGAAAACACCTTTTTATCTTAGTTTGCTAAGAGATTTTAGCCTGAGTGAATGTTATATTTTGTCAAATGCTTTTTATAAATATGTATTGAAAAAATTATATAAATTTTCTATTTTATTCTGTTAATATGAATTATATTGGTTATTTTTGCATGTTCAGTTAAATTTGCAGTCCTCAAATAAATCCCTCTTTGTTATGATATATTATCAATTTTATATGTTGCAATTCAATGTTAGCTACATTATTATATTTAAAAAATTATTTCATCTATGTTGCAACATAGATGAAAATATTGACTAAAATTTTTTTCATATAATGTCTTTGTTTAATTTTAGTATCAGATTAATGTTATCATAAAAAAAATGCTAAGAAGTCTTCTCTTGTATATTTTGAAAGTTTGTTTAAAGTAATACCATTTCTTTCTTAAATGGAGGGAATTTATCAGTTGAAAGAACCTAGGTCTACTGGTTTTTTGATGTGAAAAAAATTTAAATCATGAATGCAAATCCTTTAATAGGGCTTCTGGTGTTTTCTAATTCTTCTTGTGTCCATTTTGGTAAACTGTGTCTTTCAAGGAAATTGTTTATTACATGTAAGTTGTAGAATTTATTGACATTTTTCTGATATCTTATTATAATTTTAATGTCTATAGTATCTATAGTGTGTCTCCACTTTTCATTTTTGATAACTGGTAATATGTGTCTTCTCTCTTTTAATCTTGAACTTTGCAGTTAGAGTTTATACATTTTTTTAAATGTTTTCAAAGTACCAGCATTTCGTTTCATTGATTTTCTCTATTGTTTGTTATCTGTTCCATTGGTTTTGCTACCTTTTTTTTAACCACATATCTGTAGCATTTAGAGATTTAACTTTCTTTATTGCTTTCTTTTTCCACACACTAAGCTCTTCTTTTTCTAGTTTGAATTGCTCTTCTTTTTCTAGTTGTTAGAGCAAAAGCTTAGAAGCTTCTATAGCTTCCATTTTTCTACTGTATAAGTATTCACTGATACAAATTTCTCTCAAAACACTGCTTTACCTGCACCCTATCGATTTTGAAATGTTGTATAGTATCATTTCTTTTGTGACTTTTTTGACCCAGGAGTTGTGGAGAAATGTGTTGTTTAAATTCTAAATATTTCATGACCTTCCAGATATGTTTTTGTTATTCACTTTTATTTTAATTCTGCTATGGGCAGATAACATATTTTACATAATTTCAACCCTTTAAAATTTGTTAGTTTGTTTTTTGGCCCAGAATGTGATCTATTTTGGCTAATGTTTCATATGAACTTGAAAACAATGCATATTCTGCTATTACTTGGTGAAATGTTCTTAAAATGCAAATTAGTTGATTAGTAGTATTGTTCAAGTCATATATATGATTTCTGTTTTTTATCTAGCATTTACTGAGAGGGAGTCTAAAATGTTTGACTATAATTTGGAATTGTCTATTTCTCCCTTTACTTCAAGAGTTCTTTTATCAGATATTTTAAAGATCTGTCATTAAGCATATACACATTTAGGCTTTTTATGTCTTCTTGATGAATTGACCCTTCAATCATTATGAAATCTCCTTATTTATTCTTTTAATCAAAGAGTGTAGTTCATGTATTGATATGGCTGGTCCTAAGTCTGCTATGTTGCTATTTGCTTTGCATTGGTCCCATTTGTCTTTGTTATTATTTTGTGCTGTTACGATTTCTGGAAGATTAATCAGGTTCTTTGTGATTTCATTTTGTCCCTCTATTGGCTTATTAGCTGTAATGGTTTTAATTCTCAATGTTTTCTCTTTTGAAAAAAGTCAAAATATGCATGTTTAACTTTTCACAGTCTGCATGCAAGTATATCATACCACTTCATATATAATATAAGATCATTATAACAGTAATCTTCCACTTACCACTGCCTTGTCTTTTTTTTGTGGTATTGTCATACACTTCCACATATGTTATAATCAGTCTCCTTAGTATATTGCTACTATTTTTGCTTTAGACATTACCTTATCTTTTAAAGAGATTTTTAAAATGAAAATGTCTTTCATATTACCCACATATTTTCTATTCCTGGCAGAATAGAAATTTTAGGACAGAAAATAGAAATTCATTCCTGGTACAATGAAATTTTCTACTGGGAATAGAAAACATGTGGGTAATATAAAAGATATTTTTATTAAAATTTTCCTTTAATATTTTCACAAAGCTCATGTAATATTTGGTAATGCTGGTATCAATACTCTCACCTTTGGTTTTTGAAATATGTCTTTATTTTACCTCCTTTTTAAAAGATAGCTTTGCTTTATATAGAATTCTAGGTTGATGTTATGGATTGAATGCTTATGTTAGCACCCCTCCCCCAATCCCCCATCCTGGCACACAAAATACCTATGTTGAAGCACTAACCTCCATTGTGGCTATACTTGGAGATGTGTCCTTTAAGGAAGTAATCAGGATTAAATGAGATCATAGAGTGGGGCCCTGTTCTAATAGGATTAGTGCCCTAATAAGAAGGGACACCAGAGTATTCTCTGTCTCTTTTCCTCTCTGTCTCTCTCTGTCTCTCTCATTTTCTCTCACTCTACCTCATTCTCTCTCTGTCTGCCTCTCTCTCTCCCACCATGTATATGCACTGAGGAAAGGCCATGTGAGAACCTTAATAGAAGGCAGCCATCTACAAGCCAAGGACAAAGACCTCGCCAAAAGTCTAAGCAGCTGGCACATTGACTGGAGACTTCTAGCCTCCAGAACTATGGCAACATGAATCTCTGTTATTTAAACCAACCAATCTATGGTATTTTGTTATGGAAGCCTAAGCTAACCAATACAGTTGATCTTTATCTATTTTATACATTGTAAACATGTTTTTCCTTTTCTTTTTGCTTGCATTATTTCTAATGAGAAGACATTTGTCATTCTTACCTTTGTCCTCCTGTATATAATGAGCATATTTTCTCTGGCTTCTTCCCAGATTTTTTTTTTTTTTTTTTTTTTTTTATTATACTTTAAGTTCTAGGGTACATGTGCATAACGTGCAGGTTTGTTACATATGTATACTTGTGCCATGTTGGTGTGCTGCACCCATCAACTCGTCAGCACCCATCAATTCATCATTTATATCAGGTATAACTCCCCAATGCAATCCCTCCCCCCTCCCCCCTCCCCATGATAGGCCCCAGTGTGTGATGTTCCCCTTCCCGAGTCCAAGTGAACTCATTGTTCAGTTCCCACCTATGAGTGAGAACATGCAGTGTTTGGTTTTCTCTTCTTGTGATAGTTTGCTAAGAATGATGGTTTCCAGCTGCATCCATGTCCCTACAAAGGATGCAAACTCATCCTTTTTTATGGCTGCATAGTATTCCATGGTGTATATGTGCCACATTTTCTTAATCCAGTCTGTCACTGATGGACATTTGGGTTGATTCCAAGTCTTTGCTATTGTGAATAGTGCCGCAATAAACATACATGTGCATGTGTCTTTGTAGTAGCATAATTTATAATCCTTTGGGTGATTTTCTCTTTATCATTGGTTTCTGGAAATTTTATTATGTTGTCTCTGTGTGTGATTTCTTTTTTTTTTTTTTTTTTT
>NC_045435.1:104233285-104291535 GCF_002776525.5 Piliocolobus tephrosceles | reverse complement strand
AGGCTGGAGTTCTGTGTGTGATTTCATTTGTGTTTATCATGCTTGGAATGTATGGATCTCTTACAAATACAGATTTATAGTTTTAAATTTGTAAGTTTTTGACACATTTTCTTCAAATATTTTCTGCATCATTTCCCCATACTTTTTTCTGTCCACATGGGTTAAGTGGCTTGATATTTTCCCATAGGTCTTTGAAGTTCTACACCTTTGTTTGCCAGCCATTTTCCTCTCTGTGCCTCAATCTGGAGAGCTACTACTGCCCCACACTTCAAGTTCACCGATATTTCTTCTGCACTGTCTAATAAACTGTTAGCCTCATCCAGTAAATTTTTCATTTCAAATTTAGTATTTTTTAACCTATGAGTTGATCAAATTTTTCAAAAATACTTTTATATTAATTTGCTAGGGCTGCCATAACAAATACCACAGACTGGGTGACTAAACAATAGAAATTTATTTCTTCACAGTTCTGGAAGCTAGAAGTTCAAGATCAAGATGTCAGCATGGTTGATTTCTTCTGAGGCCCCTCTCCTTGCCTCCCTGTGTTTTCAGAGGGTCTTCACTCTATGTACCTGGCTTCTAATTGCCTCGTTGTATGAGGACACCAGTTATATTGGATTACAGCCCACCCCAAATACCTCATTTAACCTTAACTACCTCTTTAAAGACTCTAACTCCAAATACAGTTACATTCTGAGGTACAGGAGGTTAGGACTTCAGCATACAAATATTCAAGGAACACAATTCAGCTCAAACAACATTCCATTTCACTTTTCATTATTTTTGTATTTTCATATTTTGATTTAAGTCTTTGTGCATACTTGTAATAGCATTTTTGATACCTTTGTCTGCTAATTTCATCACCTCTGTCACTTCTGGGTCTATTTCTATTACCTGACTTTTTTTTCCTGGTTATGGATCACATCTCCCGTTTCTTTGCCTGTGTAGTAATTTTTTCTTTCTTTTTCCCCCTTCAACTTTTATTTTAAGTTCAGAGGTACATGTGCAGGATGTGCAGGTTTGCTGCACAGGTAAACGTGTGCCATGGTGGTTTGCTGCACAGATCATCCCATCACCCAGGTATTAAGCCCAGCATCCATTAGCTATTCTTCCTGATGCTGTCCTTACCTGTACAATAATTTTAAATGACTCCACAAATTTTTTCTTTGTCATCTCAAGTGTCTGGATTTTGTTCAGTCTCTGGATGTTGTTTTCTTCCTTTAAAGAGTGTTGAATTTTGTTTTGTCTGTCAGTGAAGCCACTTGCAGATAAGCCTGATCCTTTTAAGGATTACATTCAGGCTTTTCTAGGATGGATCTAGAGTAACCTTCGTTATAGAGCTATTTGAGCCCTAGAACTAAGGTGTAACCTTCTCGAAGTCATTATTAATAAACTGGGTGTGTGAAGAAATCTCTTTGCTCTGTCTGTTTCCACTTAAACATTTCCTAGCCCCTGGTTGAGCTCCCTTGTGGTTGTTCTTTCCCTAGTAATTTTTCTTTGTCCATCCTCATGGATTCTCCTTCTATGAATATGTAGCTTATTCAGCCAGAGTCAAAGGAACCCATGTGCAGATCTCTGGAGTTCTTTCTCTGCACAACTCTTACCTAATACTCTCCTCTGAAAATTCCAGGTGCTTCAAATCCCTGAAACTTTGATTTCTGTCTTCAAATCAGTGAGATGGCTCTGCTCCTCCTCCTGAGTTTCCCATTTCTGTGCTGCAAAGTTTAAATTGCCTCCAGGAAGAAATCCAATGCAGTCATCAAGCAAATGTCATTTGTTTCCCTCCTCTCAGAGATCATAGACCTATGTTGCCCTATTGTCTAGTATCTGAGAACAATTATTTCATATATTTTGTTCAGTTTCCTATCTGTTTTACAGAGCAAGGTGAGTCTATACCAGTTACTCAATTACAGATTAGTCAACAACTATGTAATGAAGTCAATGACTATGTTTTTATTTCACTTGATACAGAACAATCCTGCTCTTGGAATTTTCATTATTTTGATTGGTAACAAATTGACTTTTATAACATTTAAGGGTGATTTGCTATACTAAATAATTTGCTTATCAACTAGAAAATAAGTTAGGGGCATTACTATAAACCTGTGAATCACCCATTGTTCCAATGTGGGTGAAAATTAGTAACCCTGAATGAAAATGGCCTAATAAGTTAATCTAGTTAGAGGCTTATTTGTCCTGCTCACCAACGCTATGATAGTGAGGAGGACTGCTGACTGACAGGTTTTCTTTTTTTTTTTTTTTTTTTGAGCCAGAGTCTCGCTCTGTCGCCCAGGCTGGAGTGCAGTGGCCGGATCTCAGCTGACTGCAAGCTCCGCCTCCTGGGTTTACGCCATTCTCCTGCCTCAACCTCCCGAGTAGCTGGGACTACAGGCGCCCGCCACCTCGCCCGGCTAGTTTTTTGTATTTTTTAGTAGAGACGGGGTTTCACCGTGTTAGCCAGGATGGTCTCGATCTCCTGACCTCGTGATCCGCCCGTCTGGGCCTCCCAAAGTGCTGGGATTACAGGCTTGAGCCACCGCGCCCTGCCGACTGACAGGTTTTCTATACCTCAGCTCTCAGTATTTAACACTGCATCATTGTGGCTTGATGTGGAATGGCATGAGCACCACCAAAATATTACAAAATGACACAAGTTACAATGATAATAACTTTTACCACTTAATCTCCCAAAGTAAAATAGTACAAGGAAACCAAACTTTGTTTTTAGTCTTTTCCCAGTGGAGATCTTTGGGATAAAGCAATTTAAAAGTTTATCATACTAAGTGTTTGGGAAGTGTACAGAAAAAATCTATTCTAACATTTATAAAAGATAAAAAGTTATGAAAACTAGAACATAAAAACATAAGATTTCTTTGATCTGAATGAGTAAGTCCTAATGGAAACAGAGTCACTAACACTGGCAGGGTGGTGTGTGTGTTTGTATGTATGTGTGTTAAGCCTGCTAATAATGAACAAATTCCCATCAATGTCTCCACTGTGACTAGCATGGCTCACTAGCACACGACTAACAGTCACTCCTTAGTAACGACTTAAAATCTTTCAACCATCACTTGTTTAACACTATGAGAAACTTTTACTATATTCATATTTCATCATCTCTGCAAAGAGTTGTCCGTATAAGATCAAAATAAGAAGAAAATGATCAGAGGAAAAGCAAAGATGAAATATATTGGTAAGAAGCAAAAAGAATAATGAAACATTTGTAGAGATGCTATTTGCTCTCTGTTTTTGAAAAAGCCTGAAAGCCAAAGCTAATTGGATTAGTGTAAAAGATGAACCACCATTTGGGGGAGACTGATAAAATAAGGCTCAGACTACCTGGATTTCAAAGGCTGGCTCTACATTTAGTATTTGTGTAATCTTAGCTGAATCACTTAACTTTGCTGAAATCCTGTTTCTTTATAAAATGACAAAGTATTAATGATTTTCAAACTGCTCTACAGAGGCCTAGGAGTTTTCTGACAGCAATTTTTTGGGGTTCAGTAGGAAGGGGTGAAGTTAAGAGGAAGTCCCTACTCATCCTCAACTTCAACCGAAGGAGCTCTACTTTCTCAGACATTGGGCTTCCAAATATAATTTTTGTTTCCAAAAGTATTTTGAAACCACTAAACTGGCAAAGGTAAAGAAAAAAAATCAACATGATGTTACGTATCTGGATTGAAGAAGAGCTATCATAGTGCAACAATAGAAAATCTAGATGATCTCAACATGTGAATGTCAAGAATTTCCGCTATATGAAGATGATGTGATGGAGACATCTTGCTGAGCTCCAGCTGAGACACAGGGATGGCTCTAATAATCAGACAGTGCTGGGTGAGGGAGTTAGCTAGGATGCAAGAAATGAAAGCCTCCCTGGGAAACTTTTCTGTTTAAACATTTTAAATTTCATAATAATGCAGAAATAAATTACCGTAAAAGAATCAAATAATATAGAAATATGTAAAATGTAAAATTTCCTGTTTATCTGCCCATCCTACAATACCACACTTTTCACCATAGGTAACCACTCTTTTCATTTGGTCTGTGCTTTCACAAACCTTTCTTTCTATGCATATGTATTTTATACATGTATATATACACATTAATCTTTTTAAAAAATAAATGAAACCACATGCATTGCTGTGCAATTTGCTTTATTTACTTCTTAATATGTCTGGGAAATTTGTTGTATGAGTACACGTCTATCTGTCTTATTCTTTCTAAAAGAATTTTACTGTATTTCATAATATATACAAACCATACTCATTTAATGATTCCCAAATGAATGGGCTTGATGATTGTTTCCAGTTTTTCATTACTATAAACAATGAACATCATTGTACATAGATCTTTATGTACAAATGTGAATTCTTCTGTAGGATAAATTATTAGAAGTGGAATTAAAATGTTTAAGATTGTGAAAAAAATTTAACTGCATCTATTTACACAAACACCAATAGGGTGTTTTCCAACAATTAAATTTTCTTAATTTTTATCAAATTGATAAAGAAAATCTTTGTATTTTAATTTGCATACCTCTGATTACTAGTGATATTGGTAATTATTTTATCTATTTGTTGACCATTTATGTTTGCATTAGTTAAAGAAAGCACTAACTATGGAAATTTAAAGACTAGGTTTGGTGCTACATTTATAATTAGGTTTGCAGACTTTGATAAACTAAACTCACCTTTCTGATCCTCATTTCTTAATCTGACAGAAATAATAATTCTAGCTCTGCCTTAATTTAGAAAGTTATTGTATTTATTAAAATAATGGATGAAAAAGCAAGTATAAAACCCTAAAATTCTAGAAATGCGATTTCTTTTAGTTTTAAAAATGTGCAACATTGTTGAACAATTCTGTAACCGGGAGTTTTCTAAAGAAAAGGTAGTTGATATGTGCAGCTACTCATTTACAGACCAACTTCAGCGTCTCCTCAGAAAAGTCTGTGGGCAGAGTAGAAGGCAAAGATACTTGTTCAGGTCCAAAATTGCTCCCCATCCCCACCTGGCCTGGATGAAGACAGGAGAAAGCTTTCTCCTTATTCGATTTTTAATCTAAGTTTGGAGTTTCAAGGAGTGTGGGTGGGGGTGGATACCCTCCCACTTCTTCGGTTCATCCATCAGCAACAACAATGCCATCTGGTTACCGGGGACCAGTGAGGCATAAAAACCCCAGAAAAGCAGCTGTCTTCTCCTTTACCTGTGTCAGAATTACTAATTAAATGACAAATTTGCCTTTAGCCATAAACGAAATTTTGTGCTGCTGAAACTAGTGCAGCTCTTACTCTTAATTAACTATACTTTTTTGTAACTACAATGCTTCCCTTAAAAGAAGTGTGTACCTCAATTAAACAAGGATGAAAATTCTCATCTGACTCTCTTTTTTCTTTCTTTTAGGATGATGTATGTAGTAATTTGTATAAACTTTTAAATGTCATTTTGCCTTCATGTTTTAGCCTGAGGTAAAACCAAATTGCCTGTTCATGGTGCTTCCTTTCCCCAGTTTGCATTTCTAATATTGCACATGGCAGAATTTTCATTTCCATTTTTGTTCCGCCGATTCAAATTGCCAACATATCACATATACCTGGATGTGAAGGTGGTATGACTGAGACCTTAGTCATATGACCCTTCACAAACTTTGTAAAATTTCATATAAATATAAATAGGCTATCTCATACTCACAAAATGTCGGCACTAATATTACTGGAATTCATTGGTAAACCAGAAATTACAAAATCTGAATTGGATTAGATTTTAGATACTTTCCACAATCAACAATTCTACTGAACAATCTAAATATTTTTGGTAACTCATATGTAAAAAAGAGCAATACATTTTTCAATGTCCAGCACAAATACATTTATTTCCCAAATGTCAGCTTCTTCATGTGTAGCAAACTCTTTCACCTCACGCTCCAGGTTGCATCTCTGGTTTTTCTTACACCTTAGTGGAAAGTTAACAGAACCATGAAAATAATATCTCCTTCACTTTTAAGGTTTTCTCCTTCATTGTGATAATTTTGGGTAGACATGTAACCCTTCAATGACCAAAATCAAAAGGATGCCCTCAGATTATGATATCTTTTGTTATTGCCTTGAAAACCTTTTCTATTTGGTAACTTCCTTCAAGGCAGGATTAATTTGGATCAGACTGTACATTTTGTGATGTAACCCAAATCCCTAGAGTCACCAAGGCACTTTCTGTGATTTGTGTTATATAATTATTGAGCACTTTATTTTCTCTAGAAAGAGCAATGTTGTGACCCTTTTAAACATACTGCATCTACAGGCAATGGTTACCAATTCAATGCAACCATCACTTCTTGAGCTTTGGTTATGATATAAAGTCCTGGGCTAGTCAGTTGAAGGCGATAAATATGAGTACTTTACCCACTTCAGTAAGTTTGTTATCTAACAAAAAAGCTGTCCTGCCATATATAACTATAGTATAAGACAAAATGCAGAGTTTTCCCTAAGATGGGTGCCAACCAGATACCCAGCATAAGAAAGTCATCTGATCACCTACTGGATCCTCTGGAACTACTAGGTTGTCCTGTCTGCAAACACCAGTTAGTGCTCACGCAGTCTCTACCTCTGTGCTCCAGTCTCTTTTCTTTCACTTCTATGGCTCAGCCTCTAAGTTCACCTCAGTACCATTGAGAGTGGGGAGTGCTTAATGGTGTTTTAGAGAAAATGTCAGTAAGAAGATTCATTTTCAGCTAGCACTCCCAACAGGAAGTAAGTCATTAAACCAAAAAGATTTACAATGCTTCTCAAACTTCACTGTGCATATGAATCATCTGAGTAACTCATTAAGATAAAGATTCTAATTCAGTAGTTCTTCGGAGGAGCCTGAGAGTCTGTATTTCTAACAAGCACCCAGGTGATGTCAACGCTGCTGGTCTGCAGCCCACACTTTGAGCAGCAAAGATTTTGAACATTGCTCCCACAGCTGCAGAAGATGCTGATCATGACAGAGAAAATGTTGTCAAAGAGAGTTCAGACTGAAGAGAAATGGAAGAAAGCAGAACCCCACAGTCACTCTCATTAACTAATAAAGCCGCAGTCAACATTTCACACACATAATGGGAGGAGGCAAGGGCTTGTACACAAATCAACTGAAAAGGACTCAGTACTTAAAAGCTACATTTTGGGCAAGACATGGGCAAACGTTCAGAGCAACTTCATCATTAGAAATATGAGATATGAAACAAAAAGCTGGCATCCCGGACAACAACAAGCCTATGGACACAGGAAACATAATTTAAACTATATCACAAACCTTTTCCCCACCACAAGTTACCAAGTCTCACTAGTTCCTTGGTAAGCAAGGTTGAAGCCTGATCTAAGAACACACTCTACATCCTCATGCACTGCTGTACATACGTGGAGTAAACTTTACAGGGTTGTTATTGAAGAACGAGGAGTCGGTCACCTTCAACAAGTTGTTTTGCTGTCTTTGTGAAGTACTGAGCTAAAGGATCTCCTCTGTTATTAACACAGAGAGAGGAACCTGGTAGAATTTAAGTACTAAAAATCAAGATCCTGGTGCCTAGATTATTGATTTGATATATTTGTGTTCAAATATGGCTATTTACTTCAAAAACAAGAAAATTAAAGTAAGATGTTTTTAGATGTGGTCTTTTTGTTCTAAAGTACATGGCAAAACAAAAGGATCTTGTTTTAAGATTCTTATACTTCTAAGGAAAAAGACCATGGCATGGACCTGGAGGTGGATTTGATAACCATGTTCCACCCAGAGCAGCGTATTTTCTTAATGATAATAGCTGTTGTGCCTGGCTGCTAACTCTGGGTAGAAGTCAAAGCCAGACAAAGCAGGTTTACTCTCTTTCTGAAGGGAGATTTTTATCATATTATTTTCAGGGAAGAGGCTAAGCATGATCTTCAGTTGAATTCTGAACTTATTACCCAATAGACTTAAAGTTTCTTCTACTACCCAAAGGTTGAGAATGTTTTATCTAATGTGGAAAAATAAAGGGATTGTTATATCAATCTTAGATTGCTTTCAGACAACTACTTTAAAAGTTCAGTTTAAATATTTTCAATGAAAACTGGCCCATCATCACATTCTGTTGAATCCTTTCGACCTCCAATTAACAAATGGGAATTATGGTTTATTCTTTAATGTACATTAATTTGGTTCAAGTAGGATCCAGACTGCACAGCTCAGCATTCTACTTGAATAAAGAAGAAAGCATTCAATCCCCCTCCATAGCAAATTCAGCCTTCCACAAGTCAGTTCTGCCAGTCAGTGATGGCTGCATTGCAAAAACTGCTTTGCAAATGTTTTGCTGGGTTTTGTTGCTAGGTGATGACTGGGAAAACTTTGCAATTCCTGCTGAGAGGTTTAAAAAAATGTGCCTGTAACCAGTTTCATATTAAAGAGGAGGAAAAAAATAGGGCAGCCTGCACCTTAATTCCTCCAGGTTTACTCCTTGCCCTATACTCCCCCTTAGCTGCCACGTAGAGAAATTGTGACCATCAGGAAATGTATACATACAACACTTGAGGAAAAAAAAAAAAAAAGAAACAATGTTACAGTGTTCAATTTATCACCAACCAAACCAGAGTAGAGTTAATAACACAGAACTTGTCAAATGCCATCCTTTTACTCTGAACTAGACTTTAAATAATGGGATCGGGGAGGGAATAGCAGAGGAAGCGAGTGAACGGAGCAGAACCAACCCATTCTCCCAATGTTCTTTTCTATTCTACACATTAGCAAAGACCCTCTGCTTAAGAAATTGGCCTGAAGCTACAGTCAGCTTGTACCTGAGCTGTGCTTCAGAAACCCTTGGCCTGGATGCGACTTTCCAGCCAAGCAGCAGGGATTCCTGGGAAAGCCTGGAGGCCTGTCTGAGGCCTCGTCCTATGTCAATGATTGATGAGGACAAGTGCGAGAGGTGACGCACTGTGAAATCAGACTGTGGCACAAAGAGTTAATCCTTGGGCTTTTTCCAAACTGGATCCTTTGAGAGAAAACATAATATTTATTCCTTCCTTTGTTAATTTTGCAGCTAAAAAAGCACTCTTGATATCTTATTCACTAGGCGAGATGCCAGCCTGCAACCTCCATAAAATTTCAGGAGATAAATACCACACTAGTGGCAGTAATTATTTGTCCTTGCATTATCATCATCAAATTATTTTAAACTGCTGATTTAACAAGTACTGTATTATAACCAATAGAAAGAGAAAAGCAGTTGTTTCTGCATACAAATTTCTTTCCACAGATTAAAGAACCTACCTACAAATCACAAAAAAGAAAAAAAAACTGAGAAATTACAACTCTGCCACCTTGGGCTTCTCTATTCTTAGAAACTTGGAAACAGCTTGGTGGTAAGAGATCCTTTTCTCTCCTGCACTAACTCATTCACTCTTTCTCACTCCCCACTGGGTTCTCTCCTGGGAGGACAGGGAAGGCCATGTGTGTTTTTGACTTGGCTGCAAAGGCGAGTTTCTCGTACTTTCGCACCCTCCATAGCAGATGCACAAACTTCGGCAGAGTCTTTTTAACACTTCATTAATTATTGAGCTGTGCCAAGAGTAATTATTGGGCTATGCCAGGAGTCCTTTTCTCCCACATCAGTAAACAGTAATTTAGAGAAGGGGGGTTATAACCTTAGGGTGAACAACGTTTTCCCCCCACAGCTGTGTGGTGAGCTCAACAATGATGGATATGCTTCAACAAATGAGGAGGTCCACAGCCCAGCCTCTGTTACATGCAGGAAATGTTATGGGCCAGCAAAAAGAACCCACCATGCTAATTCTGTGACGCAAAATTTGGAACATGTCATTTGCTAACAGATCCAAGATATCTGTTCTGACTTTGTGCTTTTGCCCTAATTTAATAATAATAATGATATCCAATAACAGCGAGGGAATTGACTTTCAGGATATTCCCGATACTTTGTAACGGGAACACGCTAACATTGATATAACACTTTCTCTTAATTACTAAGATTTCTTTTCTTTTGCCATTATTCAGTAAAATGTTAATTATCTACATGTCCTTCAATTAACAAATGTCATTTCATGGTCACTTGACAACCCTAACCAACTCTGAGACTCGGCAAAATAGAAATGCCTTTTTTCAACATTTTAAAAGACAAATCAGACACAGGAAAGGCTAGTTTGAGCTCTTGTTCCTCGGGCTACTTAGAGCAGTGGTGAGAGTTTGCAGTTTGCATTTCAGAAAAACAGAACCATGGGGTTAGAAGGTTACTTAGTGCAACACTCTTCCCATGCCATATGACAGTAAAATTCCATCCAAACAACCCCCCAAAACATGATTATCCAGTCTCTTTTTCAATGGAAGAGAATTCTTTTCTGTAAGATACAACTCATTCTACTTTCAAATGTTCAGCATTTGAGTGTTGTTCATTCTCCTAAAGTAAAATGAATTTGTCTACTTTTAGCTTCTATTCATCAGTCCCTTAGTGGAGACGTAAAACAACTCTGGAAATATTTCATGTCAGCTAGCCATCCCTAAATTGGTAGTTTTCAAACTTAAGGGTGAATAAGAAACACATACTGCTAAAAATGCAGATTCCAGGGCCCCATAACCTAGAGGTTTGATCGTAGGAGTTCTTCAGGTGGTCCACAGTAACACCTTGAGAAACACCACTCTAAAGCTTTTCTTCCCGAGGCTAGATTTATTTTGATTAATTCTGAGGAACTACAGGTCACCAAAGAGTTCCACGTTGCCATATCCAATGACCAGTTTTCTGTTCTCATCTTATTCATGTTGGTCATTCTGTCCTTCTTGAAATGCTTGATTTACTTTTCCTCCTGCATCATTGTCTACTAACATATCACAATGGCTTCCTTGGGTACCCTCCAGAACGTATGAAGCAAACTCCCACCTCAGGGTTTTGTCCTTTCTTTTTCCTCTGCATAAAATTGTTTTCTTCCATTTATCTTCTATTTATGATGCCCTCCCTTAGCTATTTAAGGTTTCTGATCAAATAGCAACTCTTCAGAAATGGCTTTCCTGACCAACTTATCTGCAATAGCTCCTGACTCATTCTCTACCCCCTTACACTGCCTAATTCTCCATTACCAGTCATCATTGACACAATATTTATTTGCTCACGTGTTTTCTTTTGCCTCTCCAGTGAGATTAATGTAAGCAACAAACACACTGTTTCTTAAATTGCCATTCCTTCAGTGCCTAACACACGCCTGCACATAAGCCCTCAAAAAAAAAAAATTACATGTCGAAAAATGAAAGAAAAGTGGTACTGAGTCCTTTCACAAGTCTGGTTAAGCCTGTCTATGTCCCCCCAAAGGTGTGCTGCCCAGAACACCTCACAAATTCCACATGTGGCCTGACCAGAATAAAATGGAATAATCTATCCCCTTGTTTGCAATACTAGATTTGTACAAACATGGCATCCGTTTTCATTCACTTTTAGGGGCAGCTATGTCACATTATTGAATCACATTGAGCTTATGCAGCTGCTAAGCCACATTGCCCTGTGCAGCTGGATATTTGGAACCAAGCTCAGGATTTCACATGCATCCCCTGTTAAATGTTCTCTGATTAAATTTGCTCCAGCCCATTAAAATTCTTTGGGATACTAATTCTGTTGTTAAGCACGTTCCTACATCAGTAGCTCTTCCACATTCATTTCATATGCCTACTGATGCATTTTCTTGTTCTAATCATTATTGAAAAACCTAGGCAGTGAAGAGGAGTTAAAAACCAAAGTTTGTATCTGAGCACTACCATTTACTAGTTGTGTGACCAACCCTGGCGAAGCTAATTAAGTTCTCTGACTCCCTTTTCCTCATATATAAAATGGAGATGATAACTGTGATAAGTTTATTGCATAATTAAATAAGATTATGAAATGTTTAGTACTGTACCTGACATGTACAAGGCAGTGTTATCCTAACACTCAGTGCAGTGCCTGACACACAGTGTGCACTAAATAAACTTTTGTTGGTTTTTGACCAGGACAAGGACACAATCTATGTGGCAGGACTCTAGAATTGTATATCAGGGTTATCAACTATCCATTAATTAGGATGCTTTGACATTCAATTAGTTCCTTGACTGGTTATGAATATATACCCTGGTGTTATCATCCTATTTGCCTTTTTCCATTTTATTTTTTAAAAATTCAAGAGGCTGGGCGCGGTGGCTCAAGCCTGTAATCCCAGCACTTTGGGAGGCCGAGACGGGAGGATCACGAGGTCAGGAGTTCGAGACCATCCTGGCTAACACGGTGAAACCCCATCTCTACTAAAAATACAAAAAACTAGCCGGGCGAGGTGGCGGGTGCCTGTAGTCCCAGCTACTCGGGAGGCTGAGGCAGGAGAATGGCGTAAACCCGGGAGGCGGAGCTTGCAGTGAGCTGAGATCCAGCCACTGCACTCCAGCCTGGGCGACAGAGCGAGACTCCGTCTCAAAAAAAAAAAAAAAAAAAAAATCCAAGAGAGACCGTCAAATGCAATCTTGAAGTAAGGATACTCTATGTTTGGTACAGTCTCCAGAGCTACCAAATATCCCTGTCAAAACCACAAAATTTGATGGACGAGGTCAACAAGTTCCTAACTAGGCATACCTGGTGCTCATCATCCCCACAAAAGAGGACCAAGGCAACAGATAAACAGCTAAGAGTTGACTGCTGTGTTGAAGGGATAGCACTGGAGTGCAGTGGAGGAGTAAAGACGCAGGTGTGGTGATTGGAAGCCAGAGGGCAGCATGAAGGTACTTGGCCTCTGCAGCGCCATCTCCCCTGCCTGGATCAGATTTTCCTGGAGTCAAGAGGGAGGTAGAAACACATCAAACAAGAAAATGTAAGCAGAAGAATCCCAGCTGCCCCGCCACCACCACAAAAGCCTACTCTCCTTACTGTAAGAGAATCCCACAGTCCTCACAAGCCCTGAACCCAGTTAGGAAAGCTGCTGGGAATTTATGCAGCTACATTGTCCCAAATTAGAAGTACAAGGTTGTGCATTATCCCCCTCCCACCCAGGCCCTGTGGGCCAAGTTGCTGCAGCATAGCACTATTTTGAGACCAGAGCCACCTCTGGGGTATGCCATGCTCTGGGGCCTAGTAGCCACTGCACCTCTCCAGCACTGGGTCTCCATCTTCTTTCTACCAAACCCAAACTGGGGGCTGAACACCACAATCCCAGCAGTGCAGAGGCTGGGCCCAGGATTGGCTGTGACTCTGGACCTGCACAGCAGGGAACCAAACCTTGCGATCCACACTTCCAGCTTGAGAAATAGTCTGGCAGTATCACCCAAGGCAAACCCACCCTTGAGCTGACCAAATTGTTGTATACGTTCTCCTAAGCAGGAAAGGTCTTCAAGCCTCCAAGCAGCTGACACTCTCCAGGCCAGCACAGCAGCTACGTATTCATACCCAGGACTTGATTAATAGCCCTGCAGGGCCCCTACCCCCTGCCAACAAGTCTCTGGCATGACCAATGACTCTATACCTGCAATCGGGGTCTGAGAAACAGCTCTGAGGGCAGCCCCTGGCAGACACACCCCCAGGCTGGTCAAGCTACTGTGCATCCACATCCTGGGCCTGAGAAACATTTCTGCAGGCTACCCCTGGCAGGCAGGCTCCTCGGTCAGCCAAGAAGCATGGTGCCTACATCCCAGGCCTGAGAAGCAGCCACATGGGCCATGCCTGGAAGGCATGCCCACAGGCCATTCAGATAACTGCGTGCATACACTCCCAGTCAGAGTAACTTCCCTATAGCTCCAACCCCAGCCCCAAGTTGGTTAACCCACTACATGAACACATGCACTCCTGAAATGAGAAATAGGCTGGCAAGCCCACCCCCAGCAAAGCCACACCACCTCTGCCACAAAGTCTCTCAGCCTAGGCCACTGAGACACTCACAAACATCACTAGTGGGAATTACAGCTAAAGAAATTACATGGAGAATATACTACTGCATCCACATAGAACTAAAGCCAATACATCCCAGTAAAGTGACATTTTAAGACCCATTTACATAAATGAGTCTTTCCTGATGAAACCTACTTCCTAAAATTGGAAGAAACAGCTCTTTCACCAGATGCATAGAAATCAAAATAGGGACACATTTAACATGAAGAAGCAAGAAAACATGCCACTTCCAAAGGAACATGTAAGTTTTTGGTAACAGATGCTAATCATAAGCAAATATACAAACTGCCACAAAAAGAATTCAAAACAATTATCTTAAGGAAATTCAGTGAGATATGATAGAACACAGATAGAAAATTTAATGAAATCAGGAAAACAATTCATGCATGATTTGAAGGAAAACATTCAACAAAAAGATAGATATAATTAAAAAGAACCAAACAGAAAATCTATAGCTGAAGAACTCAATGAATGAAATAAAAAATACAATTGACAGTTTCAACAATAGACTAGATCAAGCAGAAGAAAGAATTTTTGAAACATGAAGACAGTTCATTAGAAATAACACAGGCAGACAAAGAGAAAAAGAATGAAGAAAGCCTACAGGATTTATGGGACATGGTTAAGTGAACAAATATTCACATTTGGGCATCCCAGAAGGAAAATAGAATGGAAATGGTGTAGAAAACGTATACAAGGAAATGGTAGCTGAAAACTTCCCAAGTCATGGGAAAGAGATGGACATTCAGATTCAGGAAGCTCAAAGAATCTCAAATCCATTCAACCCACACAGATCCTCCCTAAGGCACATTATAGTCAAATTTTCAAAAGTCAAAACAAAGAAAGAATTCTAAAAGCAGCAAAAGAAAAGCATCAAATCATATATACAGGAATCCCCATTAGATTGACACTGAATTTCTCAGCAGAAACTTTACAGATATATATGTTCAAAATACTGAAAGAAAAACACTCTCAACCAAAATATTATACCCAACAAATATACCTTTCAGAAGTGAAGGAGAAATAAAATCTTTCACAGACAAGCAAAAACAAAATTAATCTCCACTAGACCAGCCTTACCAGAAATGCTCAAGGGAATCTTACATCTGAAAGTGAAAAGACAACTACCACTTATGAAAGCATGTGAAACTATAAAACTCACCAGCAGAACTAATAAACAAAGGAGAAAGGAAAAGTAATCAGGTCTTATTGATACAGAAAACCACCCAACCACAAAAATAAATAATAAGAGAGAAAGTAAGGAAGAAAGGATACATAAAACAATCAGAAAGCAATCAATAAAATGACAGGAATAAGTTCTCACTTATTATTAATAACCTTGAATATAGACTGATTAAATTCCCCATGTAAAAGATATCAACTGTCTAAATGGATTTTTTAAAAGCTAAGACTCAACTATATGCTGCCTACAAGAAAGTCACCTCAATTGTAATGACACACATAGACTGAAAGTGAGGGAATGGAAAAATATATTCCATGCGAATGGAAACCAAAAGCGAGCAGGAGTAGCTATACTTATATCAGGCAAAAAAAAAAAAAAAAAAAAAAAAAACAGACTTTAAGTCAAAAAGACACTAGGAAGGACATTATACAATAATAAAGGGACCAATTCAACAAGAGACTATAACAATTGTAGGTATATATGCACCCAAAACCAGAGCATCCAGATATAAAGGCAAATATTATTATATTGAAAAAGAGAGATAGATCCCAATACAATTATAGTTAACGACTTCAGCACTCCAATCTGAGCATTAGACAGATCATCTACACAGAAAAATCAAAAAAGAAACATCAGATTTCAGTGACACAATAGACCAAAAGGACCTAGCAGACATTTATAGAACATTTCACCCAACAACAGCAGAATATACATTATTTTCATCAGCACATAGAACATTCTCTAGAATTGACCATACGTTAGAACACAAAACAAGTTTCAAAAATTTTTTTAATTGAAATTGTGCCAAGTATGCTATCTGGCCACAGTGGAATAAAATCAATAATCAATAACAAGAGGAACATTTGAAACTATACAAATACATTGAAATTAAACAGCACGCTCCTGAAAGTTAAAACATCACATGTTCTCACTTATATATGGAAACTAAAAGAAAAAGTTGATATCATAGAGGGAAAAAGTAGAACAGAAATATTAGAGACTGGAAAGGATGGGAGAAGGTCAGATAGGGAGACATTTGTTAAAGGTTACAAAGTTACACCTAGATGAGAGGAATACATTCTATTGTTCTATAGTACTATAGGATGACTATAGCTAACAATAGTATATTATATAATTTCAAGTAGCTAGAAGAAGGATATTAAATGTTCCCAAAACAAAGAAATGATAAATGTTGGAGATGATGGCTATGTTAATTACCCTTATCTGATTACTTACATTATACATATCACATCACTACCACACAAGTATGTAGTATTAATTTATTTATTGGGTATTAATTTTGAAATTTTAAAAAAGAAAGAAAGTTTAATTTATTTGGCATGACTTAGTGAACCCACTGCTTTCTTTTCTATATAGCCATAAATCCTAGTTTCTTCTGGGATTGATATTTGGATTACTAGTTTGTCACTAAGTCATATGTCCCTCTTCTAATGCTTTTTCCATACTCCATAGTTCCCTAAGTACTAAGCTCATGCACAGTTTTTCTCAGTGCCCTGGAATAGGTAGCCTAAAATAGAAAACTAGTACTTATTTGTTGCCACTAAGAAGCTCCCTTACAAATTTAACATACCTGAAGTTTCAAGAGTCTCTTACCAATATCATTCCTGCATTTGTTAGTTTATTCCCAGCCATTTCTAAGAAAAGTATGTATCTACACGGGCACTTCAAGAATATGTATCAGAGAAGCAGAGTTTGTATAGTATGAGCTTCTCTTCCCCTTTTCATCATATTTCAAAAACAGGAAGGCAGAGACCTTCCTATTTTTCTGAATAAATATTTTGAATACATAGTCTGAATTGTTTATTTCATTAACTGAGACTTAAATCTTCATGCCAAGCTGCATTGTTGAACAGCCTCTCTACCCACAGGCAGGGAAGATTCCTATCAGCTTTGATGGTAATCCTTCCAGATCCAGGCTTTCCAAGACTAGTCACTTACTGGGTGATACGGTTTGGCTGGGTCCCTGCCCAAATCTCATCTTGAATTGTAGTTTCCATAATTCCCTCATGTTGTGGGAGGGACCCAGTGGGAGATAATTGAATCATGAGGGCGGTTTCCCCCATACAGTTCTCTCAGTGGTGAATAAGTCTGGTGAGATCTGATGGTTTTATAAAAGGAAATCCCTTTCACTTGGCTCTTATTCTCTTCTCTTGTCTGCTGCCAGGTGAGATGTGCCTTTCACCTTCCACCATGATTGTGAGGTCTCCCCAGCCACGTGGAACCATGAGTCCATTAAACCTCTTTTATTTGTAAATTGCCCAGTCTTGGGTATATCTTTATCAGCAGCGTGAAAATGGACTGAAACACTAGGCACCCTGTAAATATCAGTTTTCATTATTAGGACTAACTAGTCTTCAGAAAACCTAATATTGATCTCTTCTAAACTCTTGTAACATTTTATCCACACTTCATATGAGAGCTTAGTCTGATATTTTCTGTATTGTAAGAGCCTTAAGTACAGAGACTGCAGTTTATTTTTTACATTAAAAATTCCATAGTAAGTGGATCCAAAAATTACAGCTGTGACTTTATTAATATCTTTATTGTCTGCAATAACTAAATATTTCTAAATTATCTTAAAGGATACTCTTTTTTGATTGTTTTAAACAGCTAATCTTCATTTCCTTGGTGAATAATTTCCCGACGTAGAATACAAAAGTGAATTTTATTTCAGGATATTCTGAATTATAGTAACTGTTGGAGGTTAGTGGACTGCTACCAGCTACAGTTTATTTATTTACATGGCTTTTAAAGGTGTGCCCATTCAACCTCTGGGCTCAACACCAGAGAATGCAAATTTTTGTCACTTTGAAAATTAATTAAATGAACTAGGAGGATCAAAAATGTTTTCCATCACCATATGGTAGCTTTTTTGTTCTTATCAATGGATTTTAACTTTGATAGAAAATAGTCTGCACATTTCATTTCACCTCTCCAGAGCAATTAGGAGCCAATTTACAAGAAATGCTCCTACTAATAGTAGGCCATTGATAGCCATGTAACTTTTCTGAACCTATATTTCTAGGCAAGATGAACAAAACATGCATATGTATGAGCAGGCATGTTCACCTCAAAGAGCTAACACAATTTTGAATGATGTTTCTGTGACTATTGACTGGTTTGTTCTTTGGGTGATTTTACTCTAAAGCCAAGGACCTTCCCACCACACCACATTAGCACTCTGAAAGAATGCAACATGGCATCTGAGCACCAAAAGCTTCATTCATCTAAAACAACATCAAGAAAATCTGTTAAAACACATCAACCAATGGAATACAATAGAGAGCCTAGAATAAACCCACACATTTGTGGTCAATTGATTTTTGTTAAAAGTGCCAAGAACACACAATGGAGAGAAGACAGTATCTCCAATAAGTGGTGCTGGGAAAACTGGATATCCACATGCAGAAGAATAAAATTGCACCCTTATCTCATCTCATACAAAAACTAAGTCAAAATAGATGAAAGACTTGAATGTAAGACATGAAACTGCAAAACTACTAGAAGAAAATATAGGGGGAGATTTTCACAGCATCGGTCTGGACAATAATTTTTTTGACATGATCTCAAAAGCACAAGCAACAAAAGCAAACCTAGACAAACAGAATTGCATCAAACTAAAAAGCTTCTGAACAACAAAGGAAACAACAGAGTGAAGAGACAACCTACAGACTGGGAGAAAATACTTGCAAACCATACATCTGATAAGGGGTTAATATCCAAAATATCCAAGGAACTCAAACAACTCAATAGTAAGAAACAATCCAATGAAAAAATGGTCAGAGGGCCTGAATAGACATTTCTCAAAAGACATGCAAATGACCAAGTATTTGAAAGAATGCTCAACATCACTAAATATTAAGGAAAATACAAATTAAAATCATAATGAGATATCACCTCATATGTGTTACAATGTCTGTCACCAAAAAAATGAAAGATAAATAAGTGTTGGTGAGGATGTGGGGGGAAAAGGAGCTCCTATACACTGTTCATGGGGAGGTAAATTAGGACTGCCATTATGAAAAATAATATGGAAGTTTTTCAAAAAAATTTAAGAGTAGAATTACCATATGATCCAGTAATCTCACTACTGGGTACGTATCCAAAGGAAATGAAATCACTATCTCAAAGAGATATCTCCATTCCCATGTAGATTGCAGCATTATTAGCCAAGATATGAAATCAACCTAAACATCCATTAATGGATGAATGTATAAAGGAAATGTGGTACATATACACAGTAGAATACTATTCAGCCTTAAAAAAAAAAAAAAAAAGAAATTCTGTCATTTACAACAACACAGGTGAAACTGCAGGTCATTACCCTAAGTGTAATAACCCAGCCTCAAATCTCATTTATGTGCGGAATCTAAAAAAGTAACTCACAGAAGTAGAGAGTAGAATCCAGTGGGGGAGGAATGGGTCCTCCACATTCCTTTGACCCCATTGATCAAAGGGTACAAAGTTTCAGTTAGACAGAAGGAATAAGTTTTTGAGCTCTATTACACAGCATGGTGACTATAGTTAAAAATAATGTAATGCATATTTCAAAATTGCTAAGAGAATAGATTTTAAGGGTTCACACCACAAAAAAAGTATGTGAGGTGATGAATATATGTTAGCTTAATTTAATTATTTTATGCTGTATACTTGTATCAAAATATCATCTTGCACTCCATATACATATCACTTGTCAATTAAAAATATAAATTTTAAAAGAAAATGTGAAAAGACGCCTTGTTATTAGCGACAATTATTTAACTTTATGAGGAAAAAATTTACTGACCATTTAAACACACACTTCAAGATGCCAGGTACATGGTGGTGTGTAGTCATTTGAGATTTTGCATTGTAGTTACAATGTTTACAGTAGTGGAAAGAATTGTGTCTTCACTGCTTTTCTTACAGTGGGAATTATGGTTGAAGTCAAATTTCGCATGCATTGACATGAACAAATATTTGGCGCTTTTCTTGATATCTTATTTGTATTAGTTTGTTTTGCATTGCTATCAATAAATACCAGAAACTGCGTAATTTATAAAGAAAACGTTCGCAGGCTGTACAAGCATGAGACCAGCATCTGCTCAGCTTCTTGTGACGCCTCAGGCAGCTTTTACTCATGGCAAAGTGAAGGGGGAGCAGGCATATTGCACGGTGAGAGAAGGCGCAAGAGAGAGGGGAGAAGGTGCCAGGCTCTTTTTAGCAATCAGATCTCACAATAACTGATAGAGTGAGAACTCATTTATTACTCTGAGGACAGCACCAAGCAGTTTATGAAGGATCTACCCCAATAACCCAAACACAAACACCTCTGACTAGGCCCCCACCTCCAACATTAGGGATTATACCTCCATGAGATTTGAAGGGGACAAACATTCAAACTATATTACTATTACTATTACTACTACTATTACTATTAATTTGTCCTTGGAGTTTTCCTGCTTTATGTGTGGTCCAGGGTCAGCTAAAGATTTCAGAGGAGTTTATGTGCAGATTATGACATTACATAATAGAGAGAAATGATGATAGGAATGATAGGTGACAATTTTTCTGCCTAGATGCCATAAAGTTCAATAACTTAATCATGATATATCTTTTTTTTTCTCAACATTTTATTTAAAGATTTATTCATTTTAATAGCTACACCTCAATTTCATTCATTTTCATATTGGTATTGTTTCCATTACAAAAAATAGAAACAATGTATTTATGTATAATCTTATTTATTATTATGTATATTGTTTCCTTTATTTGCCAATACAAACCAAATGCTTTTTTTTTTCTTTTCAATCTGTTCAAAATTTATTTTCTGATTTCCATATACTTCTTTTTTTTTATTATTATACTTTAAGTTCTAGGGTACATGTGCATAACGTGCAGGTTTGTTACATATGTATACCTGTGCCAAATATATCTTTATATAGATGATTTTGTGTCAGTTTTCTCTGGTATGTGATGTGCCCTTTTGATCTTCAGATTCAGTTTATGGGGCATTTCTTTGTGATCCAGTTTCTCGGATTTCCCTTCACTCACTTCTTCACTTTTGAGCTGCTTTGGTAGCTTCAAACTCCATTCTCTGACTCCTGAGCCAGGAAGACGGCGGCTTCTTACTTAGAAATAGTTGTGATGTCCTGTGTAAAACTGATGGTGATAATAAGTGATAAGCTATATATAAATGTAAATGTTTCCCAGAAAATGTTCCTTTTATCAAAGATCAACTCCTCTCTAGTTTTTCCTACCTCTTCAATATATTAAGCTCATTAAAATAACTTTTGCCTAGATTTTGTAATTTTATCTGTGGAAGGGTTAGTCTGATAAGAGATACTCTGCTATTACTGAAAACAGAAACTAGATATTAACTTTCACAATGTCAGTTATATTATAATATTTTCATTTATTTCTGCATCCAAAGTTCCCCAAAGAATAGTCTTTGTTATATATTTAAATGAATTAAAATATCACCATTGTTTCTTTTACCATATTTTATTTAAGGATGATTTCTTTATTTAGGTTTCACACTATATTATGAGTATTTTGTTTCCTGAGTTCTTTCATGTTTAAATATATATTGCCTGCAAACTTTCTATTTGAATGGTAACATAGATGGATATAATATTCTTGGTCACTGATATTTTTCCCTTCAACTTTGCAGCTTTTTCTTCATTCTTCAGTCATTGAGTGATAATCAAGGGATGCTAAAACTAGAGGGCAACATTTTGATGAGTCATAGAATATAAAATAATCTCAGAATATTTCTGCTCAATATACTTAATAATTAGAAAGGGGGAAATGTTTCTTTTACAGAAGAGAAATTTAGTGAACACCGTCTTAATTATGTAACTAAAATTAGCATTACCAATGCCAAGACAAACGAACATCTTATGCCTGCTAATCTGATGCCCTGAAAAAGACACATCGGCTCATGGTATTCTTGCCAAAAATACATGACCTGAATCTAATAATGAGGCAACATTAGACAAATCCAAACTGAGAGACATTCTACAAAATAACTGCCCTGTACTCCTCAAAAATGTCAACATCAAGAAAACTGAAAGGTGGAAGAATTGCTTTGGATTAAAGGAGACTAAAAAGACAGGATAACTAGGCAATGCATGGTCCTCAATTGGATTCTATATGAGGAAAACATGTCAATAAACAGTACATTATGACAAATGACAAAATTTGAATATAAACTGCAGACTTAAAAATGGTGTGGTAACAATGTTACCTGCTTTTCAAAATTGTCCTGTGATTATTTAAGATAACGTCCTTGTTCTTTGGAAATATATAACTATGTATCAAGTATGCTTCAGACAAAAATTATATACATCTATGTACAATATATAGAAAGAATAATAAAAATGGGGCAAAATATTAAAAATTGATAATTTGGGGTAAAGCATATATAGGAGTGCCTTTCATTATTCTTACAACATTAGAGAAAAATTAAAATTATATTACAATTGAATACAATCAGAACAAAAAATACAGGTGAAGCACAGAGAGTTAGAAAGTAGGGTAAAAATATTAAAGGCTTTACCTTTCATAGGAGGAAATCAGTCAGTACTGTCAAAAATTGAAATATTTTCATTTCAAAAAGTAATATTGCTGATATCTTAATGGTTTTTAAAATCTTTCTTTAAGCTTTGGATCTTTGAGGAAGTAATATGTCTTGTGGAGAAAAACATCAAAAACTCAAAAATCCTGCATTCAAATTCTAGTAAATTAGGATAAAATTAAATGTATTCTTACTAACTGGTAGGTTGTGATTCTATTTTTATGAAACTATTTCTGTATATGCATATGTATCTATCTATTGCTCCACCTATCAATGCATCTGTCAGTCTCTATATGTGCATATAGGTTTGACTGTAGTAATGTTCACCAAATCTTATACTATGTTACTTCTAAGTAATTTTTTCTTTGTACTTTCCATACGGCTTAAAATTTTGAAAAGTATGTATTATTCTTATAAAACTAAACTGTGTACTCTAACATATATAAAGGTACTTACATCACATTTACATTTTGATTCTTAAAACATAATGGTATTAATTTTAATTTGATAAAATATTAACATGCTAAAGTCATTTCCAGTTCTATAAACAAACTAAAAACCCAACACAAAGTATCTGCACCACATTTCAAGAGTAATGAGTTCAATCATGTTAAGGTTATAATTTTGTTAGTCTGTTCATTTTTTTCCTCTCAATGCAACTAGAAATTAATTCTTTGTCAGTCTTAACAATTAGTGTTCTTATCTTTTTTCTGAAATAAAGATGACATTAGATCAAAATCTTTTTATTTTTCTTCTTTTAAAATTCCACTGTAATAGCCTAGTCGTGACAAGCATTTGATAATATCATCTGCATAGAAAAATAAAATTCAGTGATTTTACAATCATTCCTACCAACTACTCCATTTGGTATATGGCTAAATTAAAAGTTATCTCTCAGATTCATCTTCAATTCATCCTTTATTTGAATTATCCCATGTAAGCTACAGCACACATTTTTGAGTTGTAATTTCTTTCTGCATCCACCTAGTACATCTGATGAATTCTAACTGGACTCTAAGTTCCTTGAGAGGAGGCATCTCCTCGTAATCATGTGTATACCCCCAGAAAATTAAGATAAATTCTGACATTGAAAGGCTTCTTTACTGGTTGACCAAGAGCAGTCTGCTTGCAAAAACTAACAGACACAATGGCTCTACGTAATTCCAATGTTGGGGCCAAATGTATGTATCTGCCTTCTATAAAATGAATATCACACGTAGTGAGAACTATGTCCTCCTAAACAGATCAGAGAAGTTTGAGTGACCAATTACTGCTTCATTTTATGTGTGTGTCTGTGACAGAAACTTGCTCTATTGCCCAGGCTGAAGTGCAGTGGTGTGATCGTAACCCATTTCAGCCTCTACTCCTGGGTTCAAGCAATCCTCCCACCTCAGTCTCCTGAGTAGCTGTGCCCAGCCAAATTACTGCTTTTGTGTTCAGCCCAAGAAACAATTGAATGTTCACTGTATACCAGGCACTGTGTAAGACACAAGGAATATAGCTATAACTAGTAATACTTTCCCAGAAGGACTTCCCAGCCTGGTGAGTGAGATGGATAAGTAAAACAGTTGTCCGAACCAGGTCAGAGCCCTCCCTCACTGTCCATAAAGGCTACAACCACCCTTTAATAAATAATTGTGCTTGCCCTCTGTAGTCTAGGAAATCCTGGAAATTAAGCAAGGCCTGATAAAGTGACTCCTTCAAGAGTCACCTGTGATGTTCAGTGAATCAACAAAGCCTTGACAGTTTTCTTACAGCCTCTACATCCTATCTATAACCACATTCTTTCCAGTCTCTCTCCAATTCCTCTTAGATTCATTCCCTTTTTTGCTTTCCCACCTATACTTCACAACTTTATTACGTTGTATCTCCATCACTTTAATCCTTTCACGGCAATGTAAGTTTCATGTTTTGATTCACCCTCAAGATCTTCTTATTAGAGAAGAGGGCCCATGCCTACTTTGTCTCTGTTCTCTGGCAGAGCCTGTTCCAGAGTGCTGTGTGCTGTAAGAATTTCATAAACTCTGTTGAATGAATCAGAATTCTAACATAATATCATCTCCAATAATCAATATTGATTATGAAGCTGATTTTTAAAAAATGGATTTGTCCAACTGGAGTCACCTGGAACGTTTCCAGTGACCCCAAAGATGAGAATTACCACATGTACTGCTAAGCAACCACAAAATCCAGCAAGCAAAAACCATCCAAACTGTCTCATGACTCATAGCACTGTTCATCAGTAGGACTGCATCTTTGTCTACTCTAGTTGTTGACTCACTTTCATCTCTGGATATCAGATTATTGGTTCCCTTATAAAATAGCTTCTAGTATCTTCTCATACGATACTCAGAACCCACTGATGTACCCACTATGACACTACCTCCCGGATCTTGGCCAAATCCTGATGTTGGAAAGAATACTAGGTCCTAAATCATCATGCCTTTGTATTTTATTTATGTCACATTCCAAGTCTGGTTTGCACTTATTGATAAGAATTTCCCAGTCTTCAGTTTTAAATACTGAGTTATGTGTCCCATTAAAATCTCCTGGGCTAACATTGTGCTTGATGATATAGAACACAGAATCTTCACATCTTAAAGACCTTTCATCAGAGTTGAGCTAATAATTATTTTCTTTACTGATACGTACTTTTATTTATAAAATTAATTCATGAAGATGTACACATATAATCTCAGAAATATAGAGAATAATAGTGGGTGTCTACTTTCACTTCCCCTCCAGTCAATCTTATTCCCAGAGGTAACCACCAAGAACAATTTAGCTTATATTCTCCCAAACGTTGTTCTATGCATTTAAATATATAAATAAATATTCATAACTATACATGCAACCTACTCTATAACTTGTTCCTATATAGTTACTTTTATATAAATGTAGTAATATGATAGATTATTCATTCATTCAACATGTTGCATCAGTTCCTACTAGGTGCTGTGTAGAGCTATAGGTACTGAGATGCAACAATGAACCAATGAACAAAAGAATGCCCTTGGCCTCAAGGAGCTTACATTCTGTTCAGCATACTTACACACTGAAGTATACTTACATACTTTACATACATATTATGCATAAATGGTTTTTTACCAAAATAGATTATACTACATCTGTTTTAGTACTCTTGGAGCTTCTTCAGAGCATATCAGCTCTATCAGAACATAAAGTACATATACATCTACATCACTGTAAACAAATAATAGATTGATAAAAAATTGCATCTTATAAAATAGACTAAGATTTTATATCCAGAATATATGTTTAAATCCTACAAATTAATATCAAAATATATAAATAAAAACAGGTAGAAGCAACCTAAGTGTCCACCAATGAATGAATGGATAAAGAAAATTTTATATATATATACACATATATAGAGAGACAGAGTATACACACATATATAAACAAAATATATATAAACATTTTATATATAGAATACATATAAACATTTTATATATAGTATATATATAACATTTATATATATATAGTATACACATACACACACACAATGGGATATCATTTTGTGTATATAAAAAACCACCAAAATAATGAAATTGTGTCATTTGCAGCAACATGAATGGAACAGAGGGTCATTATATTAAGTGAAATAAGCCAAGCACAAAAATGCAAACATCACATGTTCTTACTCATATGTGGAAGCTAAAAAAGGTGGACCACTGCACTTCAGCCTGGGCAATAGAGCAAGTTTCTGTCACAGACACACATATAAAAAAGATAGAAAGTAGATTGGTGGTTACCAGAGGCCAGGAAGGGCAGAGGGGAGGGGGGATAAAAAGAGGTTAATTAACGGGTATAAATATACAGTTAGATAGAAGAAATAAGACCTAGCATTAGATAGATCAGTAGAGTGACTATAGTTTGTAATAATCTATTGTACATTTCAAAAGAGCTAGAAGATAGTAATTTAAATGTTTCTATCACAAAGAAAAATTAAATATTTAAGGTAATGACTATCCCAACTACCCTGATTGATCTTGACACATTATATGAGTATATTAAAATATTACATGTACCCCCAAAATATGTACATCTATTATGTATCATTAAAATAAATATATGAATAAAATCCAAAAAACCTGAAAAATATGAAAAAATAATTCACATTTTTAAAACTAAATATATAAATCTCAAAAACTACCTGACATTGCTATAAATAAGGAAAATTAAAATTAAAATCAAAACACTTGGAACTTCTACTTCTAACAAAAATGGAGTAACAAGGACTAGAGTTAGCTTCTGCCCAAAACAACTTTAAAAACTAGACAAAATATACGCACATAAAAGAACAGCTTTCAGACATTAGAATCAGGTGGCACAAGAAAGAGGGGAAATAAGGGAAGTCCAACAGTCATTCCAACTTACTGTCTGGAGGAATATTCCAGGTCAAAGTGCAGGGAGAACTCAGAACTCAAATGTTGCCCACACATCTTTCTGAATAGAAGACAATGAAGAAATGGAGTTGACAGTCTGGGAGATCAAGGTGAAGTACAGAGGAGAAAGCTGAACAGAGAGAGAACTCTAGAGATCTTCAGAGGGTCCTCTTTGAGTCTTTTAGCTAAGTACTGATCAGCACACGCTTGTGAGGAAACTGAGGCCAGGAAAATAATTACTTGAAATGATTAAAAGGTATAAGCCCAAGAACTTACACAGGGCTAAAAGCAGTTCCTGTTCTCATCATCAGATTGAATTAAAAAGTAAAATCGAACTATATGTTGTCTGAAGTAAACTTGCTTTGAATAGAAAGATACAAGTAGATTAAAGTTAAAGGATATACCAGGCTAACACTAATTGAAAGAAATCTGGAGTCCCTACATTAATCTAAGAAGGTCAATATGCTAAAAGGACGTAATAATCCTAAGTGTTTATGCACCTAATAGAGCTTCAAAATATATGAAGTAAAACTGATGAAACTAAAAATAAACTATTTATAAATAATTTAATTATTTAAATAAATATTTTATTTAAAATGTTAAGCAAATAAACTCACAATATAAAATTTAAGTTTTAACAACTTTGTTTTCAGAATTGACAAAAGAAGTAACAGAAAATCTTTAAGGACATAGAAGACTTGAACAACACTATCAATCAATTTGACTTAATTAACATTTGTAGAAGACTCCAACCAATGAAACCAGAATATATTTTTTTCCAAAGGCAAACAGAACATTTACCAAAACAGACCATATTCTGTGCAATAAAGCAAGTCTCAATACATTTTAAAAGACTCAAATCATACAAAATATATTCCCTGTCTAAAACAGAATTAAATTGGAAATCAACAACATAAAGACAACTGAAAAATCTTCAAATATTTGGAAACTATATAACTTCTAAATAATCCACATATCAGGAGAAAATCAAAGGGGAAATCAGAATGTAATTTAAACTGAATAAAAACAAAAACATGCCATATCAAAATTTGTCGTATGCTACTAAAGCAGAACTTAGAGAAAAATGTATAATACTAAGCATTTATATTAGAAAGAAGAAAGATCTCAAAGAGCTCAGCTCCCATGTTACAATTGGGCAAAAAAGAAAGGCAAGTTAAACCCAAAGTTGGCAGAGAAAAATAAATAATAAAGAGAAGAATAGAGACAAATTAACTGTAAACAGAAAAACAATAGAAAGCCATCAATAAAATTAAAAACCTGGTTATTCTTAAAGACAAATGAAATTAACAACACTCTAGCTAGGCTGATCAGGAAACAAAGAGAAGACACAAATTACCAATAACAAGAATTTGAGAAATGACATAATTATAGATAGTTTTGATTATAAAAGAACAGAAAGGGAATGTTATTTAAAAAATTATGTCGATAAATTTAACCACTTAGACAACATAGGCAAATACCTTGAAAGGTGTAGCCTTCCAAAGCTCACTGAAGAGGAAACAGGCTGAGTAGCCCTGTATCTATTAAAGAAGTTAAGTGGATAGTTTAAAGTCTTCTCACTAAGAAAACCTCAGGCATAGAAGGCTCCACTGGTGAACTCCACTGATCATTTAAGTACTCTTTTAGAAAATTGAAGAGAAGGTAGTGTTTTCCAATTTATTCTATGAGGTGAGCATTTCCATGTTATCAATACCTAATAAAGGCATTGCAAAACAAGAAAATGATAGATCACTATCCTTCACTGACATAAATGCAATCATCCTTTACAAAGGTTTAGCAAACTGAATTCAACATAAACAGAAGAGATAGTACATCATGGCCAAGTGGAGTGGTCTTATTCCAGGAATATAAAGTTGATATACCATCCAAAGTCAATCAATGTGATTTATCACATTAACAAACTTTTTTTAAAAGACCATATAATCATCTCAACAAATGCGCAAAAAAAAAAAAGGAATTTGTCAAAATTCAACATCTATTACTGATTAAAATTTCTCAGACAACTAAAAACAGAAGCTAATTTCTCAAATTCTCAAAAGGGCCTCTATGAAAAATCCATTGCTAACATAGAATATATGAATATCTTTATATAATATACATATATATTATATCTGTAGCTAACATAGAAAAATCTATAGCTAAAATGTAATGGTGAGAGGCTGAATGCTTTCCCCCTCAAATCAGGAAAGCAATAAGGATGTTCACTCTTACTTCTAGTCAACATTATTCTAGACATTCTAGACAATACAGTCAGTCAAGAAAATGAAATAAAATCTTCTATATTAGAAAGAAATCTTCAAAAAGCTATTAGAACTAACAAGTTTAGCACATTTGAAAGAGACATGGTGACTATACAAAAATCAATTTTATTTCTGTATACTAGTAGAGAAAATCAGAAACCAAAATTAGAAAAACAGTTCTACTGTTGCTGTAGCAAATTACCACAAACTCTGTGGCTTATAACAACATAAATTTATGATCTTAAAGTTCTGTATGTTAGAAGTCTGACACGGGTCTCATTTGGGGTAAAATGAAGGTGTTGCCAAGGCTGTTTCCTTTTCTGGAAGTATGAGTGAATCTTTTCTAGCTCCAAAGGCTTCTGATTCCTTGGATTGCAGACCACATTCTCTACCTCCAAAGCCAGAAAGTGACCTTGAGGTTGGCAATAATTTCTTAAATACAACAGAAAAGCACAAACTATGAAAGAAAATAATAAAATAAATTTGATGAAAGTTAAAAATGGTTGCTCTTTGAAAGACACCATTGCCAAAAAAGAAGACACGTCACAAATTGGAAGAAAATATATACAAAACAGATCCAACAGAAGACTTGTATCTAGAATATATAAAGAATTGTTACAACTCCATAATAAGACATACAATTGAAAAAAGCGATGGGGAAAAGATTCAGATACATCACCAAAGAAGATACATGAATGAAAAATAAGCAGCTGAAAAGATGTACAATATAATTAGTCTTTGGAGAAATACAAATTAAAATGACAATGACATACCACTACACATCTACTATTAATAGAATAGCTAAAATTTGAAAAATTGACTGAGTGTTGAAGAGGATGTGGATCAACTGGAACTCTCACTGTGGGAATGTAAAATGTTACCATCACTTTGAAAACAATCTGACAGTTTCTTTAAAAGTTCAACATAAACCTGCCATACAACCCAGCCCTTCCACTCCTAGGCACCCAAGAGAAATAAAAGTATACAGACACACAATTCTAATAGCAAAGAAATTTGAAAACAACCCAGATGTACATGAATAGGTGAGTGGAAAGTAAATTGTGGTATATCCATACAATGGGATACTATTCCTCAATTAAAAAGTTATAAACTATTAACACACAATACGGATGAATGTCAAAATAATTATGCTGAAGGGAAGAAGCAGACTATCAAGAAAACATAAGGTTTGATTCCATTTAAAGAAAGACTTGAAAATAGAATAGTGACAGAAAGGAGATCATTGGTTACCTGGGGACAGTGTGGGGTGGGGGAGGGAGGAAACAAGGAAGAATTACAAAAGGCACAAGGAAACCTTTGAGGTAATAGTAATGTTTATTAACTTGGTTGTGGTAATGGTTTCTCTTTCTCTCTCTCTCTGTCTCTCTCTCTCTGTCTCTCTCTCTCTCTCTCACACACACACACACACACACACACATTAAATTACAAGTCAAGTTTATTGTATGTCAATTATACTTCAATAAAATTCTAAAACAAAAAATGAAACTACAGGAAGTTGTATTCACTCATCAAATGACCAAAACCTAAGAGTCCAGCAGTGGAGAATATAAGGGTATGAAGATTCTCATGCTGTGTTCATGGAAGGTTAAATCTCACAAAATCTGTCAATTAAAATACACAATCCCTTTAAAACAGCAATTTCACTTTCAGAATAGAATCTTATAGAAACATTTCCACCTGGGTACAAATATAAACCTTGTCTATAATTATATAATAGATCACTCTTAAATGTCTATCAATAACAGAATAGTTAAATAAATTATGAATAATTAGATGATGGAAAACAATTCTTTTCTAAAATAGGTTTTCTTTTACCTCACTATATAAACACCTATTTTATTTTTATAGGCATTGCATAACTAAATTAGTTTTGTCCCCAAGTTGGATTTTGCTTAATAGGTGAGGGGTGTGTGTGTGTGTGTGTGTGTGTGTGTAGGATCAAATTTTATCTGACAGATGTAAGTTACTTGCAAGAGCTCATTTGATTTATTGGACACAGAATAATATGCTCTTCAAAAAAGAAACGTGCATGGATATTTGCTTGACAGATTGAAATGCTGCACAACTAGCACTTTTTTCATATATATATGTATGTTCTCCTGGCCTAATCATTCAAATAAACCCAAAGAAGTTATTTCAGCATCTTGAATAAATATCACCCATTTTATAACTTTTCATTAAAGCAAAATATAAATATCACCTACACATTGCATACATCGTCTATAAACCTGTCATTGGAGTACAGATATATGCAAATTATTTACAGTCATGTATTCATACCTACTATCAAAAAGCCAAACAATAGCTAGAACATAAGAGTGGAATTTTCTTTTTAAATTGTGAGGCTTGTATCACATTTCTTTTTGCATATTGGTTCTCCTATGCTATATCTCAAGCTGGCAACCGTGTAAATTTTGCTGTTCTTCATTTGCCTCACCAGACTTTGCAGTTTGATGAGCCTTAATATATTTAATTATATGATTGCTCTTCCTCAGGAAGGGTCAAGAGAAAATAGCACACTTCCTGATTCACTAATTTCTTGGAAAGGTGGTGGTGAAATATACATGATCATAACTGCAGTGGAATTGTGCTTGAGATGAAAGTGAACCTGTCTTCCTTAGCCTCTGTTGGAGTTCAGCTTCACACTGCTTTTACTTGATGCCCTGTTTCTCCAAAATGTGGTAAATAGCCCTAGAGAATCTTGTAAGACCTGACAGGAGGCCAGCACCAAGGAGAGAGAGAGACAAACTAAATTCAAGACAGATGTGAGAAGCAATAATCGAAACAGATGCCACAGCCTGAAGCTTGGAACACGGATGAAAGCCAAAAGATTCCAGTGACAAACTGGAGGGAAAAGTTGTCGTAATTCAGCTTTGTAGACTCAGAGGTGAAACGCCATAGTTCTCTCAGCCACACAGAGCAAAACAAGGCAAAGTGAAATGGGCCTCAGAAAAGCAGCTCCAAAGGTAATTGCAGATGACTAGCTAGAAGTCAGGCAAGACGTAAGGGCAGAGTTCCTAATTATATTGAAGACAAAGGCAGAGAAATAAGTGTTAATAGGTTCAGACTGGGACCTTTCCCCAACTAGACAAGGATTCTGGAATTTATTTATTCAAATATTTCTGTTTTTTTTATTTCCATTTTTTTGTTTGTTTATTTATTTATTTATTTATTATTATACTTTAAGTTCTAGGGTACATATGCACAACGTGCAGGTTTGTTACATATGTATACATGTGCCATGCTGGTGTGCTGCACCCATTAACTCATCATTTACATTAGGTATATCTCCTAATGCTATCCCTCCCCGCTCCCCCCTCCCCACAATAGGACCTGGTGTGTGATGTTCCCCTTCCTGTGTCCAAGTGATCTCATTGTTCAATTCCCACCTATGAGTGAGAACATGCAGTATTTGGTTTTCTGTTCTTGCGATAGTTTGCTGAGAATGATGGTTTCCAGTTGCATCCATATCCCTACAAAGGACACAAACTCATCCTTTTTTATGGCTGCATAGTATTCCATGGTGTATATGCGCCACATTTTCTTAATCCAGTCTGTCACTGATGGACATTTGGGTTGATCCCAAGTCTTTGCTATTGTAAATAGTGCCACAATAAACATACGTGTGTATGTGTGTTTATAGCAGCATGACTTATAATCCTTTGGGTATATCCCCAGTAATGGGATGGCTGGGTCAAATGGTATTTCTAGTTCTAGATCCTTGAGGAATTGCCACACTGTTTTCCACAATGGTTGAACTGTTTACAGTCCCACCAACAGTATAAAAGTGTCCTTATTTCTCCACATCCTCTCCAGCACCTGTTGTTTCCTGATTTTTTAATGATTGCCATTCTGACTGGTGTGAGATGGTATCTTGTTGTGGTTTTGATTTGCATTTCTCTGATGGCAAGTGATGATGAGCATTTTTTCATGTGTCTGTTGGCTGTATTAATGTCTTCTTTTGAGAAGTGTCTGTTCATATCTTTTGTCCACTTTTTGATGGGGTTGTTTTTTTCTTGTAAATTTGATTGAGTTCTTTGTAGGTTCTGGATATTAGCCCTTTGTCAGATGAGTAGATTGCAAAAATTTTCTCCCACTCTGTAGGTTGCCTGTTCACTCTGATGGTAGTTTCTTTTGCTGTGCAGAAGTTCTTTAGTTTAATTAGATCCCATTTGTCAATTTTGACTTTTGTTGCCGTTGCTTTTGGTGTTTTAGACATGAAGTCCTTGCCCATGCCTATGTCCTGAATGGTATTACCTAGGTTTTCTTCTAGGGTTTTATGGCTTTAGGTCTAACAGTTAAGTCTCTAATCCATCTTGAATTAATTTTCGTATAAGGAGTAAGGAAAGGATCCAGTTTCAGCTTTTTACTTATGGCTAGCCAATTTTCCCGGCACCATTTATTAAACAGGGAATCCTTTCCCCATTTCTTGTTTTTGTCCAGTTTGTTAAAGATCAGATGGCTGTAGATGTGTGGTATTATTTCTGAGGGCTCTGTTCTGTTCCATTGGTCTATATCTCTGTTTTGGTACCAGTACCATGCTGTTTTGGTTACTGTAGGCTTGTAGTATAGTTTGAAGTCAGGTAGCATGATGTCTCCAGCTTTGTTCTTTTGGCTTAGGATTGTCTTGGCAATGCGGGGTCTTTTTTGGTTCCATATGAACTTTAAAGCAGTTTTTTCCAATTCTGTGAAGAAAGTCATTGGTAGCTTAATGGGGATGACATTGAATCTATAAATTATCTTGGGCAGTATGGCCATTTTTACAATATTGATTATTCCTATCCATGAGCATGGTATGTTCCTCCATTTGTTTGTGTCCTCATTTATTTCACTGAGCAGTGGTTTGTAGTTCTCCTTGAAGAGGTCCTTTACATCCCTTGTAAGTTGGATTCCTAGGTATTTTATTCTCTCTGAAGCTATTGTGAATGGGAGTTCATTCATGATTTGGCTCTCTGTTTGTTACTGGTGTATAAGAATGCTTGTGATTTTTGCACATTGATTTTGTATCCTGAGACTTTGCTGAAGTTGCTTATCAGCTTAAGGAGATTTTGGGCAGAGACGATGGGGTTTTCTAAATATACAATCATGTCATCTGCAAACAGGGACAATTTGACTTCTTCTTTTCCTAACTGAATACTCATTATTTCTTTCTCTTGCCTGATTCCCCTAGCCAGAACTTCCAACACTGTGTTGAATAGGAGTGGTGAGAGAGGGCATCCCTGTCGTATGCCAGTTTTCAAAGGGAATGCTTCCAGTTTTTACCCATTCAGTATGATATTGGCTGTGGGTTTGTCATAAATAGCTCTTATTATTTTGAGATACGTTCCATCAATACCAAATTTATTGAGAGTTTTTAGCATAAAGGGCTGTTGAATTTTGTCAAAGGCCTTTTCTGAATCTATTGAGATAATCATGTGGTTTTTGTCTTTGGTTCTGTTTATATGCTGGATTACGTTTATTGATTTGCATATGTTGAACTAGCCTTGCATCCCAGAGATGAAGCCCACTTGATCATGGTGGATAAACTTTTTGATGTGCTGCTGGATTCAGTTTGCCAGTATTTTATTGAGGATTTTTGCATCAATGTTCATCAGGGATTGGTCTAAAATTCTCTTTTTTTGTTGTATCTCTGTCAGGCTTTGGTATCAGGATGATGTTGCCCTCGTAAAATGGGTTAGGGAGGATTCCCTCTTTTTCTATTGATTGGAATAGTTTCAGAAGGAATGATACCAACTCCTCCTTGTACCTCTGGTAGAATTCGGCTGTGAATCCTTCCGGTCCTGGACTTTTTTTGGTTGGTAGGCTATTAATTATTGCCTCAATTTCAGAGCCTGCTATTGGTCTATTCGGGGATTCAACTTCTTCCTGGTTTAGTCTTGGGAGAGTGTAAGTGTCCAGGAAATTAGCCTAGTTTATTTCCATAGAGGTGTTTATAGTATTCTCTGATGGTAGTTTGTATTTCTGTGGAGACAATGGTGATATCCTCTTTATCATTTTTTATTGCATCTATTTGATTCTCCTCTCTTTTCTTCTTTATTAATCTTGCTAGCGGTCTATCAATTTGGTTGATCTTTTCCAAAAACCAGCTCTTGGATTCATTGATTTTTTGAAGGGTTTTTTGTGTCTCTATCTCCTTCAGTTCTGCTCTGATCTTAGTTATTTCTTGCCTTCTGTAGCTTTTGAATGTGTTTGCTCTTGCTTCTCTCGTTCTTTTAATTGTGATGTTAGGGCGTCAATTTTAGATCTTTCCTGCTTTCTCTTGTGGGCATTTAGTGCTATAAATTTCCCTCTACACACTGCTTTAAATGTGTCCCAGAGATTCTGGTATGTTGTATCTTTGTTCTCATTGGTTTCAAAGAACATCTTTATTTCTGCCTTCATTTCGTTATGTACCCAGTAGTCATTCAGGAGCAGGTTGTTCAGTTTCCATGTAGTTGAGCAGTTTTGATTGAGTTTCTTAGTGCTGAGTTCTAGTTTGATTGCACTGTGGTCTGAGAGACAGTTTGTTATAATTTCTGTTCTTTTACATTTGCTGAGGAGTGCTTTACTTCCAACTATGTGGTCAGTTTTGGAATAAGTATGATGTGGTTCTGAGAAGAATGTGTATTCTGTTGATTTGGGGTGGAGAGTTCTGTAGATGTCTATTAGGTCTGCTTGGTGCAGAGTTGAGTTCAATTCCTGGATATCCTTGTTAACTTTCTGTCTCGTTGATCTGTCTAATGTTGACAGTGGTGTGTTAAATTCTCCCATTATTGTTGTATGGGAGTCTAAGTCTCTTTGTAAGTCTCTAAGGACATGCTTTATGAATCTAGGTGCTCCTGTATTGGGTGTATATATATATATTTTTAGGATAGTTAGCTCTTCCTGATGAATTGATCCCTTTACCATTATGTAATGGCCTTCTTTGTCTCTTTTGATCTTTGATGGTTTAAAGTCTGTTTTATCAGAGACTAGGATTGCAACCCCTGCTTTATTTTGTTTTCCATTTGCTTGGTAGATCTTCCTCCATCCTTTTATTTTGAGCCTATGTGTGTCTCTGCATATGAGATGGGTCTTCTGAATACAGCAAACTGATGGGTCTTGACTCTTTATCCAATTTGCCAGTCTGTATCTTTTAATTGGACCATTTGGTCCATTTACATTTAAGGTTAATATTGTTATGTGTGAACTTGATCCTGTCATTATGATATTAACTGGTTATTTTGCTCATTAGTTGATGCAGTTTCTTCCTAGCATCGATGGACTTTACATTTTGGCATGTTTTTGCAGTGTCTGGTACCTGTTGTCCTTTCCATGTTTAGTGCTTCCTTCAGGATCTCTTGTCGGGAAGGCCTGGTGGTGACAAAGTCTCTAAGCATTTGCTTGTCTGTAAAGGATTTTATTTCTCCTTCACTTATGAAACTTAGTTTGGCTGGATATGAAATTCTGGGTTGAAAATTCTTTTCTTTAAGAATGTTGACAGCCAGGTGCAGTGGCTCAAGCCTGTAATCCTAGCACTTTGGGAGGCCGAGATGGGCAGATCACGAGGTCAGGAGATCGAGATGATCCTGACTAACACGGTGAAACCCCATCTCTACTAAAAAATACAAAAAAACTAGCCAGGCGAGGTGGGGTGGGCACCTGTAGTCCCAGCTACTCGGGAGGCTGAGGCAGGAGAATGGTGTAAACTCAGGAGGCGGAGCTTGCAGTGAGCTGAGATCTGGCCACTGCACTCCAGCCTGGGTGACAGTGAGACTCCATCTCAAAAATAAATAAATAAATAAATAAATAAATAAATAAATAAATAAATAAAAGAATGTTGACTATTGGCCCCAACTCTCTTCTGGCTTGGAGAGTTTCTGCCGAGAGATCTGCTGTTAGTCTGATGGGCTTCCCTTTGTGAGTAACCCGACCTTTCTCTCTGGCTGCCCTTAACATTTTTTCCTTCATTTCAATTTTGGTGAATCTGACAATTATGTGTCTTGGAGTTGCTCTTCTCGAGGAGTATCTTTGTAGAGTTCTCTGTATTTCCTGAATTTGAATGTTGGCCTGCCTTACTAGGTTGGGGAAGTTCTCCTGGATGATATACTGCAGAGTGTTTTCCAACTTGGTTCCATTTTCCCCGTCACTTTCAGGCACACCAATCAGACGTAGATTTGGTCTTTTCACATAATCCCATATTTCTTGGAGGCTTTGTTCATTTCTTTTTACTCTTTTTTCTCTACACTTCTCTTCTCGCTTCCTTTCATTCATTTGATCTTCAATCACTGATACTCTTTCTTCCAGTTGATCGAGTCAGTTACTGAAGCTTGTGCATTTGTCACGTAGTTCTCGTGTTATGGTTTCATCTCTATCAGTTCTTTTAAGGACTTCTCTACATTGGTTATTCTAGTTAGCCATTCGTCAAATCTTTTTTCAAGGTTTTTAGTTTCTTTGCGCTGGTTACATAGTTCCTCCTTTAGCTCTGAGAAGTTTGATCGACTGATCGACTGAAGCCTTCTTCTCTCAACTCGTCAAAGTCATTCTCTGTCCAGCTTTGTTCCATTGCTGGTGATGAGCTGCATTCCTTTGGAGGGGGAGATGCACTCTGATTGTTTGAATTTCCAACTTTTCTGCACTGCTTTTTCCCCATCTTTGTGGCTTTATCTGCCTTTGGTCTTTGATGATGGTGTGGTGTCCTTTCTACTTGTTAGTTTTCCTTCTAACAGTCAGGACCCTCAGCTGCAGGTCTGTTGGAGTTTGCTTGAGGTCCACTCCAGACCCTGTTTGCCTGGGTATCAGCAGCAGAGGCTGCAGAAGGTAGAATATTGCTGAGCAGCGAGTGTTGCTATCTGATTCTTGCTCTGGAAGCTTTGTCTTAGGGGTGTACCCAGCTGTGTGAGGTGTGAGATGTTGGTCTGCACCTAGTGGGGGATGTCTCCCAGTTAGGCTCCTCAGGGGTCAGGGACCCACTTGAGCAGGCAGTCTGTCCGTTCTCAGATCTCAACCTCCATGCTGGGAGATCCACTGCTCTCTTCAAAGCTGTCAGACAGGGACATTTACCTCTGCCGAGGTTTCTGCTGCTTTTTGTTTAGCTATGCCCTGTCCCCAGAGGTGGAGTCTACATAGGCAGGCAGGCCTCCTTGAGCTGTGGTGGGCTCCACCTAATTCGAGCTTCCCGGCAGCTTTGTTTACCTACTTAAGCATCAGCAATGGCGGATGCCCCTCCCCCAGCCTCACTGCCATCTTGCAGTTAGATCTCAGACTGCTGTGCTAGCAATGAGGGAGGCTCTGTGGGCATGGGACCCTCCGGGCCAGGTGTGGGATATAATCTCCTGGTGTGCCATTTGCTAAGACCCTTGGTAAAGTGCAGTATTAGGGTGGGAGTTACCCAATTTTCCAGGTGTTGTGTGTCACAATTTCCTTCGGCTAGGAAAAGGAATTCCCTTCCCCAGCGAGGCGATGCCTCGCCCTGCTTTAGCTCTCGCTGGTTGGGCTATACCCGCGGACCAGCGCCAACTGTCCGAAATGCCCCAGTGAGATGAACCCAGTACCTCAGTTGAAAATGCAGAAATCACCCATCTTCTGTGTCTCTCACGTTGGGAGCTGGAGGCTGGAGCTCTTCCTATTTGGCCATCTTGGGTGTGCCCTGATGTGTCTCAAATATTTCTTGAGTATCTCTTACATGCCATTGTTCCAATCACAGGAGATACAGCTGTGAACAAAACAAAGGCTGTGCTCACATGAAGCCTACTTTCTTACAGAGAAAGACAGACAATAAAGGTGTAAACAATCCAAAACAATTTTTTAGAAAGTCAGCAGTGATTCATACTAAAGAGGAAAAAATACAGGATAATTTGAATGAGAGTGACTTTAGGTAAGTTTTGGGAAAGGCCTTTCTGAAAAGACGATGTTTGAGTTACAGCCTTAACTACAAGGCAGAGGCAGCCATGCAATTATATGGGGAAGAGCATTCTGGAAGAAGGAAGCAATAAATGCAAGGGCTTTGCTGTAGGAGAAACCTGACCATTTCAGGGAGGAGAAGAAAAAAAAAAAGCATGAAATGATACCAGAAAGTGAGAAGGGATTGGATTAGGTGGGGCCTGTGGGTCAGGAAAAGGTGTTCAGATGTTATTCTAAGTGCAGTGGAAAGCCATGGGGGTTAAGATAGGAAATGATATGATCCTGATGGATTTTTGCTGTTAAAAGAGCACCCTGCCTGCTCTGTGGACAACAGACTGAAGGAGCAACAGCAGAATCATGAAAAATTAGTCAGGAGGCTGTTACCATAGTCTAGTGGAGAGACAAGAGGGGCTTGGAATGAAACAAAAGGTGACACATTGGAAATACATTTTGGATAGAGAAACACCAGGACTCACAGATGGATTGGATATGGGGGTAAGGAAAAGAGAATAATCAAAAATAATTCCTAGGTTTTTAACCTTAGCAGCTAGATGCAGCTATTAACTAAGAAAGGGGAAGAAAAGAGCAGAACAGTTTTCAGGAAAGAAAGTCTAAGTTCTTTTTAAGCTAAGCTCTTAAGCCTAAGTTCTTTTTAAGATGGCCTTTCTACCCTAACATATTGATTATGAATTTGGCTATGTGTCTGAAGCCCAGGAGAAAGGTTTAGATTAGAGATACTACATGGAGAGACATCAGTGTGTACAAATGGGATTTATTTTTTTATTTTATTTATTTTTTGAGACAGTGTCTCACTCTGTCTCCCAGGCGGGAGTGCAGTGGTGCAGTCTCCGCTCACTGCAACCTCTGCCTCCTGGGTTCACGGGATTCTCCTGCCTCAGCCTCCTGAGCAGCTGGGATTACAGGCACCCACCACTACACCCAGCTAATTTTTGTATTTTTAGTAGAGACAGGGTTTCACCATATTGGTCAGGCTGATCTCGAACTCCTGACCTCAGGTGATCCACCTGCCTTGGCCTCCCAAAGTGCTGGGATTACAGGTGTGAGCCACTGTGCCCGGCCTGTACAGATGGGATTTTAAACCCTGGGGCCAAATGAGAGCACCTAGATGGAGAAAGGAAGAAAATTTTTAAAATAATAATAATAATAATGAGATTGGCATAGGACTAGTTCATGGTCTCCCCAACCTTTAGAGAATGGGAAGAAACAGTTAGTAAGATAGGAAGAAAACACAGCAATTTTGATGTCAAGGAAGCTAAGAAGGGACGATAACAATGGCAGCCAATCAGGAACCCAGAAGGGCCATCTGAACAGAATTGTAACCCTGTGTCTTGAACAGAGCTGAAGGGAGTCTGTGATTGAGGTGACAGATACATGGAGCCCAGGCTTGCTCTGACAGAAGCAGTCCATGGGACTCTTTGGCAGCCAAGGAGAGTTAGTGAAAATGGAAACCCAGCAATTGTAATGTGCTGTCCAGTAGTTTAGTTGAGACAGCAAAACTTTAATAAAATTATGCATGTGCAATTTAGGGAAGACTGCTTACATACATCCTACCTTGTGGACATCAGCTTTGGAATTGGGCTATGTTTGAGCCTACGATAGTGGTACGGATTGGGGGTGGGAGGGCCAGCAATAGCTAATCTGATTGCCAAAATTCAGGGGAAATGGCAACAGGAGAAATTAGATAGGAGATGACACAAAGGAACTAGAACGTCTAAGCCCTGGCCAAGAGAAACCAGGAGATTGGCAGGATGTTAAGAGAGCAGAACAGGTAGGCAAGCCTACTTGCAAACATCAGGTGCCAGGTAGTGCTCAGGAAGAAAGGACGGTTACCCAGTTGCCTTAACCTGAAGTTCTGTAATAAGCCCAAGAAGAGAAAGAAAGTCTGCAATTAGAGTTGGGAAGGAAGAGACCACAATGGCAAACATACAGCACGTAGCACAGTGCCAGGCACATTGTAGGGCTTCAGTTTATGAGAGTCACATTCATCAATTATTGTTACTGTTTTAGTCAGAACAAAGCCCCCCATATACAAGATAATCACAGATTCCATATTTAAAGCCTATAAGAGAATAGCCTGCCTAAGATTTTGACCCCGAAATTACTTTCTTTACAGAAAAAAAAAAAAAACTTTGAAATTCTATTTCACAGTTCCTACTGAGTCATTGTGTGCTAAGAATACATAAATATGTTCATGCTCTCTTCAAAGGTTAAGATTATCTTCTTCCAATCATACCTTCAACTTTACATCCAGCGTCTAACAATGTTGCTAGGGAAGAAGATTAAATCAAAAGGCACTGGTGAGCCTTGAGGATTACTTACAGATTTCATTCATGAAGGCTCTATTTCCTCCCATTAATATTGGTAACAGAGAGACCCCTGCTCAATATGCTGTGTGCGTGTTACATGAGGCTGCTAATGTTCTCATGGGCCAAGGAAAGAAATCCAGAACTTGGTTGTAGTGGAATTTAATAGTCTTTAGTTCCACTAGTGTGCACCCCAGCTGCACACATGTATTTGGAAAGACTACTAACTAGGGTGAACCACTGAGCTTTTCTTTACCCAGTCTTAAAAGGCCTCCCCTGTCCTCACATTGACCTACAGTATCCCTTTAATAGTCTTCCTCTACAAATACAGAATGACAACGTTTCATTTCCCCCCAACCCCGAGACAGAGTCTTGCCCTGTCACCCAGACTGGAGTGCAGTGGTGCGATCTCAGTTCACTGCAACCTCCGCCTCCCAGGTTCAAGCAATTCTCGGGCCTCAGCTTCCTGAGTAGCTGGGATTACAGGCGTCCACCACAATGCCAGGCTAATTTTTGTATTTTTTAGTAGAGACGGCGTTTCACCATGTTGGCCAGGCTGGTCTCAAACACCTGACCTCGTGATCTACCCGCCTCTCCCTCCCAAAGTGCTGGGATTACAGGTGTGCGCCACTGCAACCAACCAACAACGTTTAATTTTAAAAGGGGGATTTCTAAGTTCCTCCAAGGACTAGCAAAATCAAATTAACATTGAAAATCTTTTAGGAAACAAACTTCTTTGTAGCTGAACTCTCAGCCTGAGATGCTACCCAGATTTCTATTTCATCTTGTGCCCGAGGTTTGAACTAGATACAGAACTGGCTTCTCTCTTCTGTGACTATCAAAACTCCAAGGTGTCATTTAGTGCAATGCATTAACCTATTGGCCAAGCATAGCTAAGTAAAGCAATGGCAAAGTCGAGGTGAGCTACGTGTTAGGAGGCATCTGAACAACTGTATTTGTCCAGCAAAATCTATGCGGATGCCTTATACCTCCGAGAGCAGAAGTACAAAGGACATGGAAACAGCCAGTGGGGAAGGTGCCATGGATAGCTGTGCTTCCCCAACCTAGAAAATTCACATTATCGTTAAAAGGTAGCAAGTGCAGAAAGTTTTGAAGTCAGCATTTAGCCTTTTTTCTAAATCCTGCTGATAGTGAGCAGAGTGGTAGGAAATCCTAAAACAGCCACTGTTTTCTTTATGTTGGCATTAACAGGCAACATGAAGGGTTTAAGAAAAACTTTGTTGGAAAATGTCCACTTTGAACAGCAAGGGATTTGGTGTCTATTCCAATTTCTTTCTTGCCCCCTCCCTTTCTGAGAGGGGAATTCACTCTTAAGTTGAAAAGCAAACAGCCACAAAAGCATTTCCAGGTACAAAGCCACTGGGTATGTTCTAGCCTTTTGGTAGAGTCTCCTAGGTCTCTAGCCACAGTTGGTTTTATGTTCCAGGCATCAATCCACACTTCATGATTGATACCGTACACCTGTATGTCATTCGGAGGTTCACCCACCTCGAGCAAATTATATTTTAAAACTGCACTGATCAAAAAAAAAAAAAATCAGGGGAAGGGATTTCCTAGCTCTCAAATAAAAATGTGCAATGGAGCGCTTACTAAGTAAACAGAAAACATGGGCAGCTGAGAAATCAATTTAGCTGAACAAACAATGTTCCATGTAATGAACTACTAATTATCCTTTTATGCCATGTCAGTCTGAGTGATTACAGAGCTGTGCAGTTTAATTTGACGTTTGAGCATTGCCTTGCTCCATTAGCTTCATATAAAGCTACAACACATTCAAAAGCGGGGGGTGGGGGGTTCTGTATTTATCTGGAACTAAGTAAGCACCTGTATTAATAAGACTAGAATCTCAGAATCTTTTTAAAAATGTGCTTTTAATATGAGGACAAATAAAGCATGGAGAACCAGAGGGAGTGTGAAGATCAAATCAGGTGTCTTTTGGTCAGTGGAGGAAACACCCGGAAGCAGGGAAACGCACTGGGCTTATTGCAACAACCCCAGCTACTGAAAATGCCACCCTCTCCACGACGAGGCACCACCAATCCCAAGCTCCAAGCAGCTGCTGGGCTGGGAGGCCGAAAAGGCAAGAAGACACGGAGCAGGGTTGAAATGAAGAAGGAACTTTTTTTCAATGAGACTCATTACATTATGCAAATCCTAAAAAATTGTACCCTGTGTGTTGTAATGAGAATATGACTGCATAGGAAATGTGGGTTACAACTCTTGACTTTACCTGCTTTTCACGTATTTTCACATAGTGAGTAAAATCGCTGTGGGAGGAAACGGCAATGCGGGGATTTTTATTTTTAATTCCATCCAATTCAACAAATAACTCACTGAGTTCCTGCCATGTGCCTGACCTGTGCTAAATGTATGGAGGATGAAGAGAGAAGTAAAAACACGCAAACCCTTCAAGGATTGGGCAGTCTTTATATCTGAGCCACATTCCATTTCTTTAACTTGCTGAGCAAAAAAACTGGCCTTCTAAGGCAGTGGTTCTCAATTTTGGCTGTACATTGGGATTACCTGGGGACGCTTAAAAAACCCAAAACCTGGATTCCATTTCCAGACATTCTAATTTGATGGCTCCGGGAGAGTCATTACTTTTAGAACTACTTAGGTGAATCTAATGAGAAACCATTATTGCAATCCACTGCCATGTTGACTAAAGTTTTATCTTCAAATTATGCCATTTACTCAACCCACAAATATTTATTGAGTACGTATGAGGTATTTGCACTGCACTGAGACTTGTGAAACTGTGCAGTGTTTTCATCTGAACAACAGATTATACTTCCAAAGTGTCGGCTCTGGTCACTAGACCACTGAAATTAGGATCTTCAGTGAGCAAGGGTTTCATAACTCACTTTTTTTATCCCCAAATCAGACGATGATTAAAAAAACAAATTCACTGCTTAGCACTCAGTTTTTGAGCTGTTTTTTTTTTTTAAGTAAGTAAATAGAATAATACTGTCAGTTAAATCTATGATAAAGAGTCTTAGGAAAGATATAAAGCTGTGATACAAGGATTCCCCAACCAAGAGAGGAAAGAATCACCCATCTTTTCAGAGAACATTACAGGTAGAATTGCACAGCACTTTAGAAAGAAAGATCTCAGTGTCCACAAGTATTCCTATCCCTACTCAGCAGATAGACAAATGGGGTTGGCAGGATCCAGTGGCTCCCTTGAGGTCAAACATTAGTAAGTAACAAACTGGGATTTTAAAGGCAGTTTTGGGCCTGGCGCAGTGGCTCATGTTTGTAATCCCAGCACTTTGGGAGGCAGAGGTGGGTGGATCACCTGAGGTCAGGAGTTCGAGACCAGCCTGGCCAACATGGCAAAACCCTGTCTCTACTAAAAATACAAAAATTAGCTGGGTGTGGTGGCAGTCACCTGAAATCCCAGCTACTTGGGAGGCTGAGGCAGGAGAATCACTTGAACCCGGGAGGCGGAGGTTGCAGTGAGCCAAGATCGTGCCATTGCACTCCAGCCTGAGCAACAAGAGTGAAACTCCATCTCAAAAAAAAAAAAAAAAAAAAAAAGACAGTCTTCTGACTCCTTGAATCATAGAATCTCAGAGCCGGAGGAGATCTGTCATGACCTAATTCAAACCCTTTCTGATGAGTTCCCTGAGTTCCAAAGAACATGAGTGACTTGGTCAGTCAGCCAGTGGCCAAATAGCATTTAAAGCCTTAAGACTGAAATTCTGTCTCCCAACTCTCAGGGTAGTGTTTTGTCTCAGCAATAGATTATATTAATACCTCTGATGGGCCAGCTCTGGTGACTAGACACTGAAATTAGGATATTCAGTGATCAAGGGCAACTCACTCGTTTTAATCCCAAATCAGATGATGATTAAGAAAACAAATTCACTGCCTAGCACTCAATTCTCAAGTTAAGAAAAGTAAGTAACTAGAATAATACCATCAGTTAAATCTATAATAAAGAGGCTTTTTCAGGATCCCAAATCTTTAACTAATTTGTGTACCTGGAGCCTACTCCTTCCCCATGGCTATATCTAGGACACGTAGGCAAGTATGTTCTTTAATACTAGTTAAGTCTGAAGTTCTCCATCCAGGCTGCCCATTAGAATCACCTGGTGTGCTATTTTAAACTATCCAAGCCTGGACCACATCCCCAGAAATTTTGATTTAATTGGTCTTGGTGGGTTCTAGGTATCAGTATTTTTGGAAAAGCTCCCCAAGTGATTCTGACGTGTAGCAGGGTGAGACCACTAACTACTAACTCAAGGAGTTGCCCTCAAATATATTGGGCCACCTATTATTTCAGGTGCTCCTCTTCCCCCTGAGCAGACGGTCAGTATGGGAGAAGCTCCAGTCTCCTTCTCCAGGCCTTCTCGCCCCCAGGATCTACCAGGATTCCTTTTTGGCCTTTTAAGACAGAAAATAGCTTCCCCCAAGCAAGGGATGATCAGGCCTCGCGTTAAAAGAGAGACTTTTTTTTAATTCTAAAACTATCTGGCCAATACTTCTTACAACTGTCAAGGTCATGAAAAACAGGAAAAGACTGAGAAACTGCCACAGACCAGAGAGGGCTAAGGAAAAAATGACAAATAAATAAAATACAGCATCCTGATTGGATCCTGCAGCAGAAAAATAAAATACATTGTTAGAAAAATGGGTGAAATTCAAAGGAAGTCTAGAGTTAATAGTAATGTATCAAAAAATTGGTCTCTTACTTTTGATAAATTACCAAGATAACATAAGATGATAACATAGGGAAAGCTGAAACTTGTTGAAGGATAAAAGAAAATGTTCTATACTATCTGTAATTTTTCTGTAAGTATAAAACTATTTCAAATTTTCAAAAAAAGCTTATTTTTAAAAAAGAGGGAGTGGCTGGTCACAGGGGTTCACACCTGTAATCCCAGCATTTTGGGAGGCCTAGGTGAGTGGATTACTTGTGGTCAGAAGTTCAAGACCAAGCCTGATCAACATGGTGAAATCCCATCTCTACTAAAAATACAAAAATTAGCCTGGTGTGGCGGCGTGCACCTGTAATCCCAGCTACTCGGGAAGCCAAGGCAAGAGAACCGCTTGAACCTGGGAGGCAGAGGTTGCAGGGAGCCAAGATCGCACCACCGCACTCCAGCCTGGGTAACAAAGCAAGACTCCCTCTCAAAAAACAAACAAACAAAAACAGAGGGAGCAACTTTTTTAGGTGCACTCAAATATATTGGGCCACCTATGATCTTCAGGGGCTCCTCTTTCCCCTGAGCAGAAGGTCAGTATAGGAGGAGCTCTCTCAAACATGAGACTATGACAGATTGCTTACCTCACCTGGTTTTAGTCAGGATACCATTTGCTCTCCCTCTCAAAGCTTCACCCCTTGGTGGCATAGCTAATTGCCTGTGTCTGAGGACTCCATTTAGTCCTTAAACTATTCCATAGCTCCAGGAGGAGATCTGAGTTCTCCTCAGAGGTTAGAAGCTATCACAGACAATTCTATCCGTTACAGGTATAGTGTTGTGTATTAGTCATGTGGAAAAAGCAGAGGATTGTAGCATTATACTGAATTTCAACTCAGAAGAAGATAGCCAGGCTGCCATACTCTGAGACATGAAGCTACACGGTTTAGTCGTCATAACAGTATCTCCATTGTGTTGGCAGCACCATTTCTACTGCCATGTTCTTACCACGCTCGCATGCATATTTTATGATCTTACTGAATGCAATGTGTTCTGTACATATTACATATGTAGTCTCCAAGCACATTAAAAACAGCTGCTGCCTGGCTTCCTGTCTGTTTTCCCAGCCTATGAGCCTGGTTCCCAGGCTGACTTCCAAGGCTCTTCTCCTTAAGAAAAAAAAATGAATGAACTATTAGCAAGTGATATTTGGCCACTAGATCTTCAGAACGATCTTCATGGGAGCTTACTGAAGCTGAAAGGAGTATAACTTCCTAATGAAAGAAGAGCTAGCTCCCTTCATTTCTATTCGAAGAGAAACCAGCTCATGGTCAGTGCAGTAGTTTTGTTACTAAAAATACAAACCCACTTGGTTCTGATCTGACACCCACTAGAATTATACTACCTGTATCCCACCGGCAAAGAATGTCCTAGGAGCTTGCTAGACAGTGTCTCTTGGAGGTAAAACAAAAATGAGAGGCTGGGAGAAGAAGATGTTAAAATGTGGCCTTAAAACAAGGCTTTTTTATCCAGTCGAGTCTGTTCTCTCCCTAGAGCAGAATAGGGGGTTTTAGCTTTGACCAGAACTTGGATAATGTTTTAAATTAAACCTCTCCATTGGGCCTGCTTCTGACTTTCCATCAGCCAGCACAGGATTTCGGTTGCAGTATGTTCCAGTGCGGAACCTAGAGGCTAGGTGGTCTGCAATTGGACCACGCACAAATTGTCTCTCCACTCAGCCTCCCGCATCCTTGTGTTGTGCGTATCTACGTTCTCCACTAGATTATAAACCCCCATGAAGGAAAGAATCATATATTATTCATTTTGAGGTCCTTTGCTATGCCTGCCACAGTGCCTGTCAAATAGCAAGTGTTCAACACATGTTTGTGGAATATGTCTTGTAGTTCCTTAAGTGGCAAGGCTTCCTATGGAGCTCGTTTACAGCTGCAGTCAGGACCCCTGTAGTCACGCCAGCAGGGGAGGTCGCAGCAATGCTCAGTCCAAACTCAAATGGATGACCCTATGTTTCGCTGCCCACCCTGGAGAGAGTATGGGTTGATTCACTGGAGACTAAAGGGAATGCTAGAAGCATCTCAGAGGCATGCACTATGGTCCCAAATGTTTTCTCGTCTTTAAGTCAAAGGGAAATCATAGTTATTTTACTCCATGGTGCAGAATTCACTACCCAAAATGCAATGTTAAAAGTATGTGTCATAAAAGAGACACAGAATACAAGGGCACTGGGGACTAAGGCAAAGAAGAGACGAAACTCTTTTAGCACAATGGTATACAGATGACTTGGAAGTAAGAGGTTGGGGTGACATTGTCCATAACAAATGGACTTACAGTAAAGCACACAAAACAAAGCCAGGAGAAAACATATTCTTTTTTTTTTTTTTTTTTTTTTTTTTTTTCTGAGAAGTCTCACTCTGTTGCCCAAATTTTTTTTAAAGAGAGAGAAGGAGAGCAGAAAATAATATCACCCAGGCCGGAGTGCAGTGACACGATCTTGGCTCACTGCAACCTCCACCTCCTGGGTTCCAGTGGTTCTCCTGCCTCAGGCTCCCAAGTATCTGGGACCACAGGCATGCACCGCCATGCCCGGCTAATTTTTGTATTTTTAGTAGAGATGCTCTTTCACTATGTTGGCCAGGCTGGTATTGAACTCCTGACCTTGTGATCCGCCCACCTCAGCCTCACAAAGTGATGGAATTACAGGCGTGAGCCACCGTGCCCGACCAAAAACACATTCTTTTTCTGTTAAGTTGGAGACATCATCCAACCTGAGTCCACAAGGGATACAGATTAAAGAAAGGAATTTCTATTCCATTCCACCCATCTCCAACCACTTCAACTGGCATAAAGTTTTAGTTTTATACTCTAGGACCTTCCCAAGAAGGTCCCCCCTCCTTTCTTATAGAGCTGCCCACTCAATCTTTTTTCTTCCACACCTCTTTGGCTTTAAAAATACTTTATTTCCTCCCACCAGGGCTCTACCTTGAGCTAAGCATCCAGGTGGCTTGTCAATCACCAACAATATGCATTTATGTTGCTGGACTCTGAAGGTAGCCAACTAAAGAACATAGAGAACCCTTAGTAATTACCTTTCATCAGGATACGGTATTTATAAATTAACCATACCCGTCATACTGCCAGGTTAACCTCTTGCTAGCATATCTCCTTTATGTCATGAAGCTAAAAAAGCATCAGATTCTTTCCTTACTTTAAATCCTGCTGCTTTCTTGTGTTCAAGCACTCCCCTTGTATTTCCTGTGTACATATCTATCTTGCTTATTCAACTGACTGTAAGGTTGTTTGAGGGAATGTGCTGGGCCCCATTAAAGAGTAAAATACTTTGGGAGGCCAAGAAGGGTGGATCACCTGAGGTCGGGAGTTCAAGACCAGCTTGACCAATATGGTGGAATCCCATCACTACTAAAAATACAAACATTAGCCGGGCGTGGTGGCAGGCACCTGTAATCTCAGTTACTCGGCAGGCTGAGGCAGGAGAATTGCTTGAACCCGGGAGGCGGAGGTTGCAGCGAGCCGAGATCATGCCACTACACTCCAGCCTGGGCAACAAGAGTGAGATGCTATCTCAAAAATAAATAAATAAATAGAAAGAGTAAAGTGGTGAGGAAGAAAAGGAAAAATACCTGAGACATTCTGTGCTTTTATTTCAAGTCCTTAATTTTGTGTATTTTAAAATAAATCCTATATAAGATGCTTGTAAAATAATCTTGGCCATTTTGGCTGCCAAAATCCAACAAAGTCTGAGTCATCTTATTCATTATTTTCATGTGTTAAAATTCTTCTCTGCACACAGGTGCAGGCTTGCATGTATATTCTTCAGGCAATCTAGACAACTAGTTTCTCTTTTAACTTGGCCTATCCTTTTTGGCCTAATATTAATCAGATTTCTGCTGAGATTATTCTGTATAACAGGCAACCCACAAAATCCCAGGAATTCATAAAAACTAACATTTATTTTCACTCACAGGTTTGTATATCTGCTGTCATTTGACTGATTTCTGCTGGACTTAAGCCAGAGCACTTTCAGGTTTGTTTCCACATGCCTTCATCCCAGACCTCAGGCTGAAGGGGCAACAGTCACCTGAGATGAGCTGTTCTCAAGACAGACGGAAGAAGCTTCAAGAGGGCTGGCAGAAACTTATCATGCGTCTTTTGAAGTCTGTACTCACAAATACCATGCTGCTACTTCCACCCACATTTCATTGGTCCAAGACAGTTACAGGACCAAGCCCAAACTCACTGGAGGTAAAGGAGCATGCTCCTCCCTGAACAGTTTGGAAAATAAGACGAATACCTGCTGTTTAGTGATCTAGTCTATCACAAGCCTATCCAATTTTATGCTTACTATTTCATTTGACTGAAATGCCCCTACTATCCACAAACCTACCCATTTAAATCTGGCCAATCCTGCAAGTCTCAGTTCAAATGTCACCTCTTCCATCAAACTCTCTCTGGTGTCACTGGGCAAATATAAGCATTCTTTTTTCAAAACTCCAAAATCTGTACAGCTCTGGAAGAACTGCACTGCAACCCTCTTTATGTGTAATATCCCCTATAAAATCCTAAACACCTTTAAAAAAAAAAGGTGAGGGATGTAAGCAACTCATCTTTTTAAAACCAACATCATCTAATGCCTCTAGCATGGTAGACAGCATATGTGACATAAAGAAATTAATATGGGCCGGGCACAGTGGCTCATGCCTGTAATCCCAGCACTTTGGGAGGCTGAGGCAGGCAGATCACAAGGTCAGGAGTTCAAGACCAGCCTGGCCAAGATGATGAAACCCTGTCTCCACTAAAAATGCAAAAATTAGCCAGGCACGGTGGCTGGCACCTGTAATCCCAGCTACTCGGGAGGCTGAGGCAGGAGAATTGCTTGAACCTGGGAGGCAGAGGTTGCAGTGAGCCAAGATAGGGCCACTGCACTCCAGTCTGGGTGACAGAGCAAGACTCTGTCTCAAAAAAAGAAAAAAAGAAAAGAAAAAAGAAAGAAATTAATATGTATGCCTGTGTATGAACATATGACTGGAGGGTGAGGGTGTCTACATAAAGGAGAAAATGTAACAGTGATTAAAGATTCCAGCTCTGGCATCAGACAGATCTCAGTTCAAATCCTATCTTCCCCTGTCCTTGGCTGTGTATCTTCTGGAAAGGTAGTCAACCTATTTGTACCTCAGTTTTCTCAGCCATAAAATGGAGATTATAACAATCCACGTAAAAGTTGAATACAGGATAAGCATCTAATAAGGGGAGCTATTTTATTATTACCATGTACATTATGGTAAAATGTTATTTCTCTTATTATATACAACGTGATGAAAATATTTTTTAAATAAGTACATACTGACAGGGACTAAAAGGGAACATGTGTTAGGGTAGTAGGATTGTAAGTAAAACATCCTCTTTTTTATTTCCTTCATGGATAATATGGTTTTGTTTATGTAATTAAAAAAGTTAAACATCTATTTTCCTTGGTGTTCAGCCAACTTGGGGGGGGGGTGCGACACCCATACGGACCTACCCTGCTCCATAGAAATGACTTTTTGAACAGATGCTCTGTGTCAGGCCCATTATAAATCCTTTTTCTTATTCTCACAATAATCACATGAGGTACATAATTTGCCCATTTTGTAGAAGAGAAAGGTGAGATTCTGAGAGGTTAAATTATCTGTTCAGGGCTCTGCAGTTAGTAAGTGGGAAATATGGGAAATAGATATCAGGCCTGACTCTGAAGCTCAGACTTCCTCCTCCGCCCCACATTCCTGTCCAGACTATTTCACAGGCAATTCATAGTGTGAGAACAAACCAGGAGAACTACACAGATCCTGGCTCCCAGTACCATTCTCTAAAAAGCAGGAGAAATGGCTGATTGTAGAACTACAGCAGGAAAAATACAAGATCAGCCTGGACCATCTTGTAGGGCCAAAAAGTAAGGAAGTACTGGAGAAAAAAAAGTTTTGAAGAAGACACACACACACATACAAACACACACAGATACAGTTATGTCTAAGGGGCATGAGAGCCAACTGAAAGAGCTTCCAGCCAAAGGTAGAACAATTTGAGACACAAAGTTAAACAGTGTTGGATTATAGCCCAAAGTATAAAATAAATACCCGTGAGTCAATACTGATATAAATAAATGATTGACTAAAGAAATAAATGAGGAAGAATAGACAAGTTTACCATGCAGAAGACTGCCAAATAGCTTGTATGGATACTCCACCCTAAAGGAGGTGAAATATAACTCCTTAAGTACAGACTCTACATGGTAACTTCCTTCAAAAAGCACAGTATGAAAAGGGGTGGGGAAGAGTAACTTTATAGCAGAGAAACCTGACAAACACTACCTCAGCCAGGCAATTAAGGTCAACATCAACAATGACAAGCAATGTTGATAGTAAGTACCCTTGATGTGACATCATGAGAATGGCACTTTACCTCTGTAGTTTCCCCGCCCCAGAACCTCGTAACCCCAGTCTAATCATGAGAAAATTCTGAGGGTTCCCTTAGTGAGACATCCTACAAAATTCCTGACCAGTACTTCTCAAAAACCATCAAGGTCATCAAAAACAAGAAAAATCTGAGAAACTGCCAAAGTCAAAGAAACTAAACTGGACAGGATTCTGGAGCAAAAGGAACAGTAGGTGAAACCTAAGGAAATCTAAATAAAAGCATGAACTTTGCTTAATAATAGTGTATCCATATTAGTTCATTGATTGTGACAAACGTACCATTTTAACATAAAATGTCAGGGGAAACAGGGTGGGGTGTATATGGGAAGTCTCTGTACTATCTTCGCAACTTTTCTGTACATATAAAACTATTCTAAAATTAAATTTTTATTTAGAAAAACAAAATCCAGAGCCTATTCAGGCTAAGTAGCAAGTAAAAACAAGTTTCAACTCTGGAATTGGCCCTGGAAGAATCTGGAGCGCAGGCTAGAAAAGGATTTTCTCGTTTTCTTGGAAAACAAGAAAGTACCACCTGACAAAACGCTTGCATTCCATCACACTTTAAAGCTGACTGGCCTAACCGAGTGGCTATCTGATGATCCCAAATGAGGAAGCAATTTGCCAAGTCATAAAGCAATCTATTTCATGGTTATCTGATGACATCTATCAAAGTCCCCCCTGTTATCTTTCTTATAGCACACATTATTCACTTCTCTTTTAGAACTTACCCCTTGTGAATAAGTATTTCAACAATTATCTGCTCAATGTCTATCTTCCACAGGACACTGGGGTTTTAAGAGGAAAGAAACCTCTTTCCGCACTGTATTCCCAGAACTTAGCAGAGTGGTACCTGCTAGGTGCTCCATTACTATTTACTGAATGCTTGAATGCCAGTGCAGCCTAGAGGAGCAATGATCAACACTGCTAACTGTGGTGCAGGGAGAATGACAAGCCCGAGCTTTCCGAAGATTGAGGGGCCACTGGAACAAATGTAGCTTCTCTCTCAATCTTACCATCCCTTAGTTCACCCTCCAAGTCACCAAATACAATTATTTCTCTTTTTTTAACTTAAGCTCAAGGGTACATGTGCAGGTTTGTTACCTAGGTAATAATGTGTGTCATGGGAGTTTGTTGTACAGATGATTTCATCACCCAGGTATTAAACCTAGTATCCATTAGTTATTTTTTCTGATCCTCTCCCCCCTCCCACCCTTTACTTCCAGTAGGCCCCAGTGTGTGTTGCTTCCCTCTATGTGTTCATGTGTTCTCATCATTTGGCTCCCACTCATAAGTGAGAACATGCAGTATTTGGTTTTCTGTTCCTGTGTGAGTTTGCTAAGGATGATGGCCTCCAGCTCCATCTATATCCCTGCAAAGGACATGATCTTGTTTTTTTATGACTGCATTGTATTCCATGGTATTTATGTACCACATTTTCTTTATCTAGTCTACCACTGATGGGCATTTAGGTTGATTCCATGTCTGTGCTATTGTGAATAGTGCTGCAACGAATATACGCATGCATGTATCTTTATAATAGAACGGTTTATATTCCTTTGGGTACATACCCACTAATGGGATTGCTGGATCTAACGGTATGTCTGTCTTTAGGTCTCTGAGGAATTGCCACACTGTCTTCCACAATGACTGAAATAATTTATACTCCCACCAACAGTGCAAATACAATTATTTCAAAGGCTTTCAAACAAGATCAAGGAGTGAAATTTAACCTGTTTTAATCAAATCTAGTCCTAGAAAATACTAAAGTTTCCTAAAATGCAAGGAAATTATAAGATCCACATATTTTCTTTTATATGGCTCATCTATGCTCTCAGAACTGAGTCTAGTCCAGGCATCAAAAGGAAAACCAAGACCCCTAAAAACCACAGGAAACATGTGGCCAAAAGCACTGTGGGGAAAAACCGAAAGCACAGCACAGATTTCAGTAGGGACGCTTGATATTAAGTCTCTCTGGTATATCAATCTTCATTATTATTATTTTATTCTATAAGTGCATTCCAGATCACAGCAAGTCAGTAGTTTTGCCATATCTTTCACTGCCTGGCTTTATGTAAGTGCTGCTAAGAATAAAATTAAGCAGTGGGAGAAAAACATCAGTTTGGTGTCTAAATTTAGAAAACTTGATGAATAAATCTATTAAATCCATCATGGGGAGAGAGAAGAGCAAATCATGTCTTATTGGAAAGATAAAATAAATAGAAAATAAAAGGTGATTGTCTTTATAATTTAGAACAACAGATTTAAATGTACAGCCCCCCTCTTTTATTTACAAATGAGTATATTGGTTGATTGTGTTATTTTCATTCACATAACCCTCAACTTGAATTTTTAAAAAGACATACTCTGAGGCAAGAAACCATGCAGAGGATCATTATTGGAGCCCTGAATTCTGTATGTATTGGGGGGGGACCTTTATGAGATCCTACTTATGTGATATAAATCATCCTCTGAAGATCATGGAAAGCAGGTGCCTAACATTCTGCACTGCAGACATCTGGCAGGCTTTTATCCTCACACTCCACCCTCCCGCTCAACATCTGGCAGCTCCTTCATCCCTGCTCCCCACCCCCACCCCCAACTGCCTCCCAACATCTGCCACACACTTCTCTTAACCTCAGAAACAAATCCAGTCCAAAGCTCAAAGGCACAATGTTCCAGGGGTGGTGACCTGGAGTTACACGCTGGGTGGGAGTAAAGCAGGGTTTGTTTTTATTTTTTTCCTAAACTTTAAATGAATACACAATTCACTTGGAAGTATGCTTTCATGTCACACTGGTTCTCACTGAGAAGCTTGTTTAAAATTGAAATCCATCGTTAATATGAACCTCTTTTTATAAGTTTTAAATCACCTTGGGAATTGGAGGCCACAATCAAAAAAGTATGGGGAGGAGAATAATTTTATGCTGATGACATGCATCTTATGAGCAGGGAGAATTAATTCTGATTGGGGAAAAATGGACAGAATGCTTGTGGCTTGTCTATGAAATACAAATCACTTAAAGGAGCTGTCTTAAACCTAACCCAAAACGTTTTGAAACCTATTTAAAGAAGTGAGTGCCATTTGAATTCCACATTAGTTTAGAAATTCCTCCTTATGGCACTCCCTGGTTTTAGAACTATCTCACTCATGATCTCCCCCGGTTCTGAACGGGAAGGCAACTTCCTAGTTAGGGCTCACCCTGCAGTACTTCTCCTCACCTGAGTAAATCACCTGACTTAATGCTTCCTACTAACACATTTGTATTCCAGCTACACTACTCTGACAGTTTGCTGTTAACCATTTCACGGTATTTACCTTAGGGTTACCTGAACGAGGAAACTCCCCAACTATTTCCTCCCACACCCACTCTCAGCCACCCGTACACACATAATTCTCCTTCTCCTCCCTTCTTCAGACCAACCCCTATTCCTTTCCTTCAAATGAAGAAATGCTCGCTGTTTCTTTTTCCAGAGGAACATGAATAAAACCACGTAACCCTGAGTGATCTGGGCACAGGTGACTTCCTGAGGTGGTCCTGGCTCCTGATGAAATAAACATTCCAAACCCAAAGCCACTCTGGGCCTTGGATGGCTGCCAAGATGCTGGATGTATCACAGAGACTCCACAGGCCAGAGCTCTATCAAAGCATTTTATCATTTCATTACACACTTAAATTAGCAATTACTTCTGGGATATTATTTAGATTCTGTTGCAGTGTGCAATTTCTTGTTTAAAAGTTTAAATATGTTTAGTGACTATTCCTTTTTTGAAATTCCTTGCACATATGTTTGTCTGGGTTTTTTTCCCTAACAATCCTTTATTTTGGTTCCAAAGAATGCTAGAACAAAGAGATATATCAACATTGTTTTCTCTTTTGAGAGTTACCTGCAGTAGGGAAATTTTTATGCTTATTAAAATCACAGGGGATGGTAAACTTAGATTGGAAGTAGACTAGAATTGTTAATGGCCTTTGCATGTTGAAGTTATTTTTACCAGGACGATGGTGACAAAAATTAAGTCCACAGGGAGAGCACAACAAGCTGAACTGATACATGGTTTACCAGAAAGAGCATGTCAATGGGAGACAGAGGACTTGCCTTCTAGTCCCAGTCTCCATTTTGTTAGCTCTGTGATGTTTGGGTCTTGGGTTTTCTCATCTAGAATAAGTTTGTCTAAATATAGTTTTCTTAACTTTGTATTATGAAAAAATCTAGAGTAGCTGCAACACTAGAAAGACAGGGGACCAAGAGCAAAGAAAAATCCCTTTGGTTCCAGAAAATCTCCTGAAAAAGAGGAAGGCTTATCAAGCCCCCAAAGCCATCCAGGCAAAGCAGGCACTTTTGGCAAAGAAGGAGCAGAGGAAAGGAAAAGGGCCAGGTTTAAGCAACTGGAATTATTCCTATATGATTCCTGGCAGCAGAAACGTGACAAGGTGAGTCTCAGACGACTAGAAGTGAAACCTCACGCCTTGGAATCACCAGATAAACATTCCTAGGCCTTTGTTGTACGCATCAAAAGGATTGATGGTGTGAATTTACTGGTGCAGAGAACCATTGCAAGACTTCGCCTAAAGAAAATTTTTAGTGGTGTCTTTGTAAAAGTCATCCCCCAAAACCTAAAAATGCTGCATATAGTGGAACGTTGTGTGACCTGGGGATTTCCAAATTGTGTGACCGGGAACTCATTTTGAAATGTGGACAAGCCCAGGTCAAGAGTAAGACCATCCCTCTGACAGACAACACAGTGATTGAGGAGCATCTGGGGAAGGTTGGTGTCATTTGCTTGGAAGACCTCATTCATGAAATTGCCTTCCCAGGGAAGTATTTCCAGGAAATCTCATGGTTCTTGCACCCTTTCCACCTCTCAGTGGCCTGCCATGCTACCAAAAATAGAGTGAGCATCCTCAAGGGGATGGGCATATCTGGCTATTGGGGCAAAAGCATCAATCAGCTCATCCCCCTGCTGAACTAGACCCAGGTGCCAAACTGCAGGAAATTTTTATCAATGAAGTGGAAGCATGTGTTTTTGGTTTTTGGGGGGGAATTTTTATCAAGTATCTTCAGAGAAGATTATTTCTTGCTTTATCTTCAAAAACTGGAAAGGAAGGTCAAAGAAAAGACAGTAGCTATGTTCGTGGCAAGCACCTCTCATCACAGTCCAGTTTCAAGGAAAAATTCCAGCGTTTTCCACATTGGCTGCCACCTCGTCTGAAATCAGCACATTCCATGGAGGAAGGAGTCTTGCTTTGTTGCTTCTTGTTTCCTAGGGTTTAATGTTGCCAAATGAGTAACTCTAGCTTTGTACAAGGCTCCTAAGACTACTACAGGAGTCGACCAAGCCCAGGGACATAATTGAATCTGGAGATTCTTGGGGCCTTGTTTTGAAAAAGACTTGAAATGCACATAGGACGAAAGGCACACAAATGAATGTTCTCTTGACTCTGCAAAAAAAAAAAGAAAGAAAGAAAGAAAGAAAAGAAAAAGAAAGAAAGAAAGAAAGGAAGGAAGGAAGGAAGGAAGGAAGGAAGGAAGGAAGGAAGGAAGGAAGGAAGGAA